>NW_021318800.1:1075352-1124854 GCF_001605985.2 Dendrobium catenatum | reverse complement strand
TCCTGGCCGATAATTTAAAAATACAGTATACCTTAACTGTTTATGGCGGCTATTTCTTTCTATTTTGAGCTTATCGTCCTGGCCGATACACGTATCATCCAGGCCGATATGTTAATGACGGCTGCCTTAATTAAGAATCCTTACTCAGACTTTCTGTTTTAAGCTGTCGGCCGGGCCGATGTGGGCAAAAACAGAAATTCTAAGTCCCTCAAGTGTATGTGTGTAGGGTTACTTAGCATCAGTCTCTTTGACCATTACAAGTAGACTCAAAAGGTGAAAATCAAAAGTACAGACTGACACAACCCTAAACCTATGCAATCTTGAACTTGGCTCCTTCTTGATCGTCCGATCTCCGATTCCTGAAAAGTTAGAAGCAACAAGTAGTCCAAAAGACATAGTATTTGTCAATCATCAAAACATAAGACATAAAAAATAGGTTTGCAACATATTCATGACCTTAGGTTGTGTCTAAATTTTCATGTATGTTGTTGTATCGGGTCAATAGAACAAGATGAAAATTAACTTCTAGGGCATTTTCATGGTCTTGCCTAGGTGTACAAAATGTCAGCCATTCATTCCATGATCAACGATTAAGATTTTATCAAATCATGCTTCACTTCGATCGTGTATCCCACATTATGCTATGATATTCATTTGGCTTGATCTGGGCCTTCCATTTCAAACAACGGAGATGGGCCTTCCACCATCTGATCTCTTTTGATTTAGATCAAACTGTGAGATTTGATCTCCGCTGTTGGATGAAATCATGGGAGATTCTATCGTTGTGGATGGATGCTAACTCAGATAAATGGCCCGTGTCACCGCGGTGCCGCATCCCATATTAATGACCAATGATTACTGTGAGGCAATCATTGGCAATTAATATTCAGCCATTAATATGATTTTGAATCCAAGGTCTAAATGATGCCACGTATCCCCCCATTACTGTGGGATTGATCCAACGCGCAAAAAAGTGCCGTGTGACTCGCCGTTACACCTGCCGTCATTAGTTCGTATTGTTCCACCAATTTAAAACTTATTACATCCTTTTCAGCTTAAACCAAAGTCTCCTCTTGCCAAAAATAGAATTATCTAGATGCAACGAAGCTTGCTAATTATTCTAAACAACATAAAAAAAAGTGTCATGAAGTAACCACATATTTTGGAATCTAAATTGGGAGGAAGAATTAAAATGTTTAAACTTTAGGCTAATAAGGAAAGGGGAGTTATCAGACAAAGTTCTACAGTGATGCTGCACATTGGTGGAATTAAGGGAATTAAGCTAGGAGTAATTAGAGAGCACACGATCCAGCCTTTGCCATAAGTGACCCCTATTCCAAGATATAGGCTAGGACCCAGTCCAAAGACTTCAAAACATGAGTATATGATTTTGATAAGAATTTATTAAAATTTAATTTACTTCAAAACCAAGACAAAGTAAAAAGATTTAAGTCCAAGAGAACATGATTTTGATATGATTATGATTTATTTCTTGATCAGGACCTAGTCCATGGACTTTAGACTAGGAGATTGATTTGGATAAGAATTAGATTTATATTTGGACCATGATCGAGTTAGAGGACTTCAAATCAATGGAAAGATGAATAGGAATTTAGAATTGACATTAAATAGAACAATGTCTGAAGACTTTCGAGTAAAGAGGGATTTACTTTTGACTAAAATATATACTTTAATTTTAATGAAAAACTGAAAGGGTTTTTACCTATTGTAGGACCAAATCAATATATACTATTCCTCAATTTTTTGTTGAATGGGTTAAAAATGCAACTAAAATTTATAGTTGGCAGGCAACAAAACTAAAAAGGTATATGTTGTAAATTTGGATAAAAGTCTTGTGATTTTGATGATAATAAATATTATTGGATTCTCTGTTATTTTATCTCTTATTTTTTTATTATTGCATATCTATTTTTTTGTGAACTAACTTTTATAGTCTCTTGTACGCACTGCAAATTAATCTACAAAAGATTGTGTAGAATAGTGTTAAGTATCTTAAGGAGTATGTATTTCTACTTTTATTTATTTTTACATTTCTTAAGTTAAGTGATATATTTGGTGGATGCAAAACTTGGTGACCGTGCTCACAGACACCCAAGGGAAGTGAGATAGGGATAAGATTACAAGCATATATTTTTGAAATAATTGTAATATAAAATACATATCGTACAATACAATCAACTATTTAAAAAATCATTAAAATAACTAATAGTTATAATTAAAGCATTTTGAACAAATAAAATTATTTGATCCTGATTATACAAGATTATCAATTAGAACCAGGATCTTGGCAACCAATTATAAATTTAACAATATTATAAAATACATAATTTTTTTGTTTAAACCCCACTGAGGGGCCAACGCGTTAAATAACAAAATAATTACAAATTCCTTAAAGGGGACCCTTAACTCCCTAATGCTCAAAAGAGCTACACAATAAAGCAAAAGAAAACATGCGAGCCGATAGTCCCGATTAAGCCAAAGTACAAGAATACCTAGTAACATGCTAATGATGCTAAAGAAAAGCATCCAAAAAAGAAAGATACAGATAGAAACATGAAGCATAATCTTTTTGCAAAAAGACTTAATGAAAGCCATAAGCCTATCCTCCTGAGAATCAAAAAGGCTGCAAAACAAGAAAACTAAAGTATAAAAAAATAGAGTAATATAAATGGAAATTATTTAATTGAAGAGCATAATAAAAAGAAAAGATATTACCCATATGGAGCTCCAAAATTAAAAACCTCCCACACTTGAGCAAAAGGTCAAAACTCATATAAAACAACACCATTGTACGTATCCAAGATATAATAACATACATAAAATAAAAAACCAATAAAAAAAAGGAGTAGGACAATCCATGTAGGCTGCTAAAGAAATCCAACCCAAACCATATTTAAAAAACAAATAAGGGTTTGGACTGAAAGGGCTCATGATAAAATGAAACTAGCATTCATTATTTGGGTAATCAAATGCCGCTATATCCTACCACCTAGCCTAAACATCCACCACATAATAAGCAACTCCAAAAGGTAGCAAGATATGCTCACAGAGAAGGCAGCCACCTACACACAGACAGAGATAAACGTGGATAGAAAAGAAAAATATCACAAAAGGAAAGTCGAGGGTCTCAACAACCAATAGTAAAAGACCCCCCAAATCAACACCAAAAACACTACCAGAAATGCCCCTAGTCTGACAACCAAACACTACATGCATGGAGAGAAGGAGATTCCCTAGATATCCCAGCATACCACCAAAAACCACCACGCAACCCCATAACAGATAAAATCCATAACATAAACAATATAACACTAGTCCAAACCATTACTCACATAAAATCCAGCCAAAACTAGGTCCCATAATAGCACCAAGAGGTACGAGAGCAACAACTAGGATTACCATCAATAAAACCAGTGTAATCATAGATTTTTCCCGAAACCCCAATATTCTCTGCAAGAAAGTGCCAAACCACATAAGAATTCCACCAACAATTTATAATCACCAAAATAATATTGAAGTAAAAATAAAGTACATCCATTAACATTAGAAGGAAAGTAGAAAATCACAATCCAAAAATAGAACAACTCCCAACATCCCCCACCAGAGACCACCAAAAGTCTTACAACAAAGGCCAATAAAAGCCCACGAAATTGTGTAAATACCAAATGACAGAAGAAAAATAGCCCAATAAAACCTGGATTCTGCACTAGGACCCAACCATAAAAACCAGCCACTAGATTAAAAATAACAGCACCGTATTGCCACAGATCTCAACAAAAACCATCATAGAAAGTCTCCAGAAGGAAACCAGGACTAAGGCCCAAGAACTATCCAGAACCACCAGAAAGAAACCAACCAAGCAACACAACCCGTAAGAACCCACATCAAAGCACAACAGTAAGAGGGAAAACCCCATAAACACCAAAAAAAAAAACATCCAAATTACCACCTAACATAAGGCATACTTATTTTATCTAGTCTTAAGAACCCTTTTAAAGGGCTAGGTAAATTAGCAGCCATAAAATTAATGAAATAATCAAACTCACTCCCAAAATTGGCAAGCCAATTATCACAGGCATTTCCCTCCCTATAAAGTTGAGAGAAGGAAACATTAACAAAGATCATCAATTGTTTAATAACTGTAACTTGATAAAAAACTACAGGATTACAAACAGAATCCTCAACATTATTAGTGCATTGAATACTATAAATAGAATCAACCTCAAACCCAATGTTAGGAATATAAAGAGAGATACAAATTCTTGGCCCATAAAGGATAGCATTAAGCTTAAAAAAATGCAAATTACCATTGTATAAAGGACCCGCAAAACCAGAAATAATATTCCCTTGACTGTCTCTTATGATCCCACCACACCCCAAGATGGTACATTTATCAAAACCACCAATATTCAATTTTATAATAGTTCATAGAAGTTTTAACCCAGTACACATACCGAGGTTCAGAGATAGGATAGACCTCAACTAACCTATGGCCTAAATCAGCAGCAACAAAGTAGTAGTTCTTAAAGCTCTTGATATAAAGCAGATTAATAGAAACAGACTCAGAACTTTTTCTTTATCATTTTTTATAATCATATGATAGTTCATACTAATACCATTAAAAAGTAAGTTATTCCTCTCCATCCATAAGTACCACAAAATAAGAAAAGGAATAACATTTTTAATATGACCTTTATAATTGAAAAACTAAGAATTAAGCAAAGCTTTAATAGACAAATTAGCATTAAAACAGTTTAGTTTGAAAATATCATCAAAGTAAATCCAGGTTTTAACATCTACTGGACTCTAAAGAAAAACTTGATGCATATTATCAACATGTTAATAGTATTGACATTTGGACGGTAAGATAAAATCTATTTTAAACATGTTATCAACAGTAGGAATGAATTTACATAAAGTTCTCCAAATAAAGATAGCAATAATAGACATAATATTTTTAATCTAAAAAAATATTAGTAACCTCATTCATAGTTCTAAACACAAGCCAAGCATCCTTCAATTTAAAAACCCCATATTTAGACAAATTACATAATAAAAGATCCTCCGAGTCCAAGTTCAGAGGAAGGTTCATAATTTATTGAATAATTGAATCAAGAATCACATTAAAAAGTTTATCATAATCCCAAAAGTTATTAGTAATGAAAAAATTTACCTTAACCGCAGTAGTCGAAGAGGTATTACTGATAGAATCAATGGAATGATCTCCCAACCAATGATCTTGCTAAAAGAAGATTTTCCCACCAAAAAACCCCTAAGAGAGGTGAAGCTCAACAACCTAATTAACCTTGCAATGCCTTTGCTAAACTTTAGAATCACCTATATTCAAAGAATAAGTAGTTGGATACTTTCCCACACAATGATTAGAATATATGAACTTATCCCAAAGGCTCACTTTAACACAAAAGGAATACCATAACTTAAAGGAAAAAGCATAGGCCAAATAAAACATGCACTTAAACCCTAGGTGAGCCTCATTCAATACACCACAACACTTGTCCCAAGAGGACCAAATAATTTTAGCATTGCTATTAGTCCCTTTCCAAAAAAATTATTAATAATTTTATGAATTCTATTACACACTACCTTAGTGGGAAAAAGAGTTTGAAAAGAATAAATAGGGAGATAATAAAGAACTTTTCTAATGAGAGTAAGCCTACTACCAAAACTCAAAAAATTAGACTCCCAAGAGAAATGCTTATTCTGCATCGAAGTAATTAAATCATCAAACATAAAAGACTTCCTTAAACCTTTAAAAAAGGGATCCCATGATACTTAATAGGTAAATGGCCTTGCACAAAACCAGTGAGGGGTTTGATAGCCATAATATGAGCATTAGGCACCTTATATGATGCAATGAAAAAACATTTCTGATTGTTCAAAGAAAGCCCAATAACATTTTCAAAATTGAGAAAGAAGTCCAAAAGTTTATTAACCCTATTAAAAGAAGAATTCATAAAAATGATAAAATCATTAGAAAAACATAAATGAGAAATAGAAAAACCCCCAATGGTCCTAAAATAGATTCTAGGGTGGTTCTCAAAGAGGTTGACAAGGCCTCTAGAAAGATAATCAGCAGCAATAACGAAAGGGGCAAAAGACATATGATCCCCCAATGTCAAACCATGAGTGGATCTAAAAAAACCAGAGCTTTTGCCATTAATAATAATATAAAAGTAAGAACCTTCAATACAATTTCTAATAAGATTGATGAAAACAAATTTAAAACTATATAATTACAACATATTATAAAGAAAATTTTAATTAAAATTATCATAGGCCTTAGAAATATTAATCTTCAGGATAATATTGCTATCTCTCTCCCGGACATCTAGATCATGGCAAAATTCCTGAGCCAATAGGATATTATCAGCGATAGCCTGACCTTTAACAAATCTCATTTGATAGAGTGAGATAATGTTAAGAGGAATATAAGCTAAGAGATTCATAATAATTTTAGGAGTCAACTTACTAAAAAAAGTGCAAAGACTAATAGATCTAAAATCATTCCAATTACTAACATCAGTACTCCTTGGAATAAGAACGATAGAAGCAGATATAAAAAAATTAGGTATAGAATACCCGACAAAAAAATCCAAAATAGCAGAGCAAGATCATCACTAATAATATGCCAAGATTTCTAAAAATATTTAGTAGTAAACCCATCCAGCCTAGCCAAAGAATCACTATTAATGCCATAAATAATATCATTTAATTCATCAAAAGAGGTGGGTTTAGAAAGAAAATCATTATCCTCATGAGAGATGAGATTGGGAATGATAGAAGGATTCTTAATAAGCCCATGGGTAAAATGCTTATTTTAAAAAATTTTAAAGTGTTGCACTGCCAACATAGCAATATCCTCAACATTCTCAGTAACAGAACAATCCTCACGGTTGATTTTGTTAATGGAGTTCTTGGCACGCTTTTTAATAACCAAAGAATAAAAATATTTAATGTTATTATCACCTTCCACAAGATGCTTCACAACCACTTTTTGTTTCCAAAAAATTTCCTCCTGAGCTTGTAATTTAAAGAGGCAATCCTTAGCCTCTCTAAGTAAAACATAATTATCATCAGAAGGAGACATTTGACAATTAACTTCAAAATTGTTAAATCTATCTTTCACACTTAAGATATTACTAAAGACATTTTTAAATTCATTGTGATTCCACCAATTGAGGATTTATTTTAGTCTTTTTAATTTAAACCAAAGTCTCTTCAAAACAACGATGGAATTATCAGGATGCAAAGGGGCAAACCAATTTTCCTGAGCTACATTCCAAAAAGAATCATGAAGTAACAACATATTTTGAAATCTAATTTAAGGTAACGATTTTACATGTCTAGTCATAAGATAAATTAACAAAGGAGAATGATTAAAAAGCATTTTGCTAAGATGCTCAATAAAAATAGAATTAAAAGAGTTAAGCCAACTATCATTAAATAAAACACGATCCAACTATTACCATAAATAACCACGATTCCAAGTGAATTTGTAACCAGAGAAGGCAATATTAATTAAATTATAATCCAAAATCATTTTATTAAAATCCCCTATAGAATGATAAATAGGAGTGGAACCCCCAATACGCTCAGATGGATTAGAAATAGTATTAAAAATCACCACCCACAAGACAGGGAAAATTATAAATACACTGAAAGTTAGAGAGTTGCTCCCAAAGTAATTTTCTAGTAATACGAGAGGAGGCAGCATTGATAAAAGATCCACAATAATTCATATTTAAAACTTAGATATTATAATGCATAACTTAAGTAAAGTCACCAATAATATCAATCCAAATAGGATCCTTCCAAAGCACCCAATTTTTATTAGCTGAGTTCGAAACAGAATGCTTAAATCCTAAAGATTTAGTAGTACTAAATAACTTAGTAACATTAGTAAGAGGTTCAAGTAAAACAAGAAAATAAACTTCATATATACGACATAAGTTCTTTAACCTCAACCGAGAGGAAGGGCACCCAATGCCCCTAACATTCCATATAATAAAATTAAATATAAAAGATCTAACGACTAGTTTGCAAAATGGTTTTCCTAAAAGATTATAAAACAAAGTTCTTGCTTTTCCTACTTCTGCTATTTTGAAATTTTTTGTAGCTAGTGTCATTATCATATTTGGCAAAAGATTTAGCAAAAAAAGGCCATATCCTACAAATCAGTAAAAGGATAACTTAGATAATAAGAGTTAGAGGGTAGCTTACTATCATTTTACAACCCATCCTACCTTACCTTTTGAGGTAATTAACCTTCCTCCAAAAGAACTCCATCCTGTACACTTTCTTCGCTATTCAGACCAAGCCCCATATTTTCATCCACAACTAGGACCAATTCACCTTCCTTCAAGTTATTTCCAATCCCCAAATTCTTTGTACTAATTCTATCACTACCAGCAATAGTTTTCTGATCATTCACAATAGATTGAAAAAAAATAGTATTAGTGTAATTATTGGTAATCAACATAAAATCCATATCCGATAATTTTTATTCATCACACATTGACTAACAGATTCTGAAATAACATTATTTTGAGTAGTAGTGATTGTTAGCATTTATTCATCAATATTTTCACACTCATTAACTTAGTTGGCAATATTGCTAATATTATTTCCCTGAGCAGATGGAGGGACATTTGTAATGATAGGGGGCGATTCAATATGCACACTAGATGATTGTAACGGTTTATCATACGATTTGGGAATAATACCTTCAAACTCAGGACAAATAAGATTTTCATTCTTAAGATCAACTGAAATGACAACATTTCCTTGCGTTTGCTTGGAGGAAACTTTTTCCTTATGAAGATTTGAATGCAACCTGAAACATTCCTTAACACCATGGCCATGAATTTTATAATGAGAGCAAAAAACAGATATGCTTTTAAATTCAAATTTTTGGAAATAAAAATTCAACTCCAACTCTATAGATATTTCATTAGGATGTTTCTTAAAAATATCCAGTTCAATAAGAAAACGGGCCATCGACAGACGAGAAAATGAGGTAGTGGCTTGATCCGTTTGTAATGGTCTACCAAAAAAGATGCAAGACCAAACACTGTTGAGGTTCTTTATCTTCACTAGAAGGGTGATAAAGGAGATCAAGGTTATTTACCTTCACCAGGAGAGTGAAAAAGAGGTCGAGGTTCTCTGCCTTCACTACGAGGATGAAAATGGAGGTTGAGAATCGTTGCCTTAACTATAAGGATAAATAGAGGTCATGTTTTTGTGCTGCACTAGTTTGGCAAAAAAAATTATAAGGGAATCTCCACCAAGTCATGGGGGCTAAAGGAGAGATATTAAAGGTTTTTTGTAATGCTCAGAGAATAGGACTATGATAAGTCAACATAGGCCATTATTTAACCAATCCACCATAAAATTCTTTTGTACTAATTCTAATTTTCATTTTTACACTTTACTTTTGTGTGATTTATTTTCTTGAAAATACTTGATTAAAATATGTGGTTTAAATTACATCATTTTGATTAAATCATCATCACCCTTATTATAAATTTTGATAAGTTTACTAGCTTCCGCTTTGGGTGATAGTATTACTTGCTTTTTATTTATCAAAAAATTCTAAATAGGAGATTTGGTATTAGGTGAAGTGGAGGTGGGGAGTGGAGGGAAGGGCTCAGGGTGAAGTGGAGGGGAGGGCTCAGGGTTAGATGAATATGGTAATGTGGGTGAGTTAAGGTTGGGAATAGTCGCAGAGTCTGGGTCAGGAATTATGGTGGAGTTTATGGAAACATGAGTTGGGATCATAGCTGGAGGATCTGGAGGAACAGAACTAGCAATGGGTTTGGAGAGAGAACGTTTAATATTAACCAGCTCAGAAGTAATGACAGGTGTTTCAACATTGACATGGGTGGGGATACATCCATTAATTTTATCAGAAGGAGGGAGCGAGGGAGTGGTTGGAGGAGGGAGGATACCCTACGGATTTTAGGAGGGAGGCCTAGGTCTACGACTGGTAGTCCTGCCATGGAATGCTTTGGGAGGGATAGAAATGGTAGGGTTTGGGTTGGAAGGACAAGAGGCGGCTTGGTGGTTAAAAGACTTACATAGCTCACACATTGATGAGCGCCATTCATACTGAATACTAAGGTTAAAAAGCTTCCCTTCAATCAAAATAGGAACATATGTAGGATAAGTGGCGGAGGAATCAACTTGAACGCAAACTCTTATGTAGGTGAGTATGAAAATAGAGGCGGTAAGGGCATCAACAGCTAACGGACTTTTGATTTTGGTAGCGATTTTAGAAATCCCTACTGGTGTCCATCAACTTAAAGGTAGGTCATGTATCTTGAACCAAATGGGGACATTGGTAAACTCCTCTCTCTTAAGGGTAAAATGTGAAGACTATTTTTGGAAAATAAAAGGCTTACCAAAAATAAACCAAGCTCCCCTACTCCATACCATCTCATAGTCTTCAAGATTGGAGAACTTAAAAAGAAAAAACCTAGCACTGAGTGAAATAAACTTGATATTACCTTTGAGATTCCATAGTTTCTTAACCGCATTTAGAAGAGCCTCGTAGAATGGCCTTTTACCGAGGGGGTAGCTGACCAAGGTTAGGTTCCAAACCTCAACAGCACCAGCAATATCTTCAAAAAGGAAAATCAATGATTTCCTCTAGAGTGTGTAGAGAGGAGATGCGAAACTCACAAACATTCGGAGGATTCACTAGAACATGATCCCAAGGAAGCGGGCATGAAGAAGTAGAAGGAATAGGAAGAGGAGAGGAGTTGGAAAGGGGTGGGAAGGAGGCGGAATAGTGGGAGGGATCCATAGGATCCCTCCAAGCACGGCGTCGGCGGGAGAAGAAGTGAGGCGGGAAGTCAGAAAAAATGCCAGCCAATAATTTTCTATTCTTCAAATGCTCTCTGATAATGATTTTGCTTCTAATACTAAGCTAGATGACTAGTCCAAGGGTCAAGAACCGGCAAGCTCCTCTTCACCCTCAACCTCATCTACCCCTTCCAGCTCAAAGCCTTCCACCTCACTACCTAAACCAGCTCCCCAATCTCAATCTCAAAGAAACACTAGAGGAAAGGGCTCCAAAAAAGGCCCTAAATCTAATATGAACATTTCATGACCCACCCAAACATTATAGTTTGGAATATCAGCGGTTTACACAAACCTGATAAGGTTTTATGTTGTAAGAATGTGGTCTAGGACCACCATATTGACATGGTTTGTCTACTTGAGAATCAGATTCTCCTTCACAACTTGGATGACCTTTGGTTTTATTTGACTCATAAGATTTTTGATGGTGAGTCGTGTTGCCACAATTTTGGTTTTGCTTCTCATGGTCGTATATGGATTAAGTGGAATACCAACAAGATCTCTTTTTCTCCTGTGTTTATCTCTAAGCAAGTTATTACAGGCCTTGTCTATAATGGGGACCAAGCACCTTTTCTCATTTCGGTGGTATATGCTTCTAACTCTTTTTAGGAGTGTAATCTTCTATGGGATGAGCTCTGACAACTCTCTCCTAATAATAACATGGCTTGGGTTGTGTTAGGAGACTTTAATGGTTGCCGCTTTCCTTCTAAAAAGTATGGTGGGAATGCTTTAAGTTCTTCAAGGTTGGCCCCTTTCAACTCCTTTATTTTTGACACCCACCTTATGGATCTTACTTCTTCGGGTAATTTCTTTGCTTGGTTCAGCCAAAGGGATGACAACCCCATCTACCTAAAGTTAGATCGTGTGCTCATAAATGATTCATGGATTTCCTCTTTCCCGAATTCTTTCAATAAAGTTTGCAACAGTTTGGTTTCTGATCAAACGCCTCTTATATTGAAACCAAATGTGGCTACGGCTTGTAGTAAAAGATTTATGTTCAAAAATTATTGGTGCAATATTTTGAAATTTTTTGATATCCTGATTTCGATTTTTTCTTCTCCTTCTATTGGAAATCCCATTAACTCTCTACACAACAAGCTTAAAATTCTGAAGCAGAGAATTAAATCTATGAGATGGGAATCTTCTAGTCATTTGGAGGCTAAATATGCAGAGCTTTCCTCTCTTCAAAGGCAATATTAGTTAATGCTTGTCTTTGACCCTCTCAATGTCAACCTGTGTGGTAATCTCTAAAAGATAAATTTGGATTTTGCTTATTACAACTCTTTGAGGGACAATTGGATCATTTAGAGATCCAAAGTTAAGTTGCCTAAGAATGGAGAAGAATATTTGAAATTTCATTTTTCTAGAATTCAATGAAGGAAATCACACAATAGAAGCATTCTCCTCTCTTCTACCAGTAATGTAGATCTGGCTCATTCTTCTATTTTTCTTTCAATTATTGATCATTTCAAAGCTCTGTACAACTCTCCTAAGCCATCTCTCTTTCCTATGGATTGTATTTCGAAAGGGAAGTTGGTTTTAGAAGATGCTAAGTTAAATCTTATTCTCCCTGTGAATGATGATGAAATTCTTAAGGCCATTTCTTCTAGTTGTTCTACTTCAGCCCCTGGCCCTAACAGCTTTAATTTTGCTTCTATAAGAAAACTTGGTCCATTATGGGACCCACTATTTATCAAGCTGTTAAATCCTTCTTTAGTAAATACTATCTTCCTAATCAGGCTAAAGCAATGGCGATTGCTTTCGTTCCCAAGAATATGAATGCTAATACTATTCAAGAATTTAGGCTTATTTCCTTGTGCAATATTTTCCACAAAATCATTGCCAAGATCATTGCCACTAGACTCAAACCACTTATGCATGAAATTATTTACCTCAGCCAGGCTACATTTATTCCCAACAGGCTCTCCACTGACAATCCGGTTATTGTGGCTGATATTCTTGGTTTTTCTGTAAGAGACAAAGGGATAAAATCTTTTGTGCTAAGTTTGACATCAAGAAGGCATTTGATATTGTCTCTAGGGATTTGTTTTTTGCTAGATTGGTCCAAAAGGGTTTTCCTACGATCTTTATCAACTGGATTAAAGCTTGTATCAACAACACTCATTTCTCTGTTTGTATTGAGGGGGAGCTTCACGGGTTCTTCAGCTCTACTTCTGGACTTCGAAAGGGCTTCCCTCTCAGTCTATATTTATTTTGCATTATTATGGACACTCTTTCCTGCATCATTGATGATTCCTCTCATTCTGATTTTTTTGAAGGACTCAATTCTGATGATTTCCAACTCACCCATCTTATCTATATTGATGATTTACTTGTTTTTGGGAAGCAAATGAAAGGAACTATCATAACCTCATGAGTTCCCTGAATATTTTTCCAATCTCTCTAGCCTGCACCTAAACCTGCAAAAAAGCACTCTTCTCATATCCCCTTAAAATCCCATTTCCACCCACATCTCTCAAGCCCTCCACATCCATAATTTCTCTACCAACATTTCCTACTTGGGCATTCTTATCGGTTTAGGAAGAACCAAGATCTTGGATTTCTCCCCTTAATTGAAAAAGTTACTAACCTACTTTCCGGTTGGAAAGCCAAGCTACTTTCTTCTGCAGGTAGGTTGCAGTACATCAAGTATACTATCTCTAACTTGGTGGCTTATTGGTTAAGAGGTTCTATTATTCCAAAAACAATTTTGAAAGCAATTGGGAAATCCTGCTCTAAATTCCTTTATCATGGAGACTCTCACTCTAAGCACCTGCACCTCATCTCTTGGCATAATACCACCAAACCTTATATTAAAGGAGGGCTGGGTATTTTCTCCCTTCTTGCTCTCAGAACTACTCTCAACTGTGGATCTATTCTCAGGTTCTATAATTCTGAGTCTCCACTGTCTACTTGGCTTAGAACTAGATACTTATCACCTTGGAAACCTTGCCCCAGTTTCTATTCAGGTTTTTGGAAGAGTATCTACTCCACTGCTTTATTAATTAAAAGTAATTTTTATTTTCATGTTGTTCCGGATAGCCCTTTTGCTGCTTTTTGGGATCGCTGATGTTTAAATGACAGCATTTCCTCTATGCTCCCTGCTTCTATTTCCAACTTGTCTGGCATTCATGATCTTCATTCTACTCTTTCTAGTTGGATTTTTGGAAACTCTTGGGTTCTACCTGATTCCCTAAGCCATAATATTAAGGAGCTCATCTACTCTATTCCCATTTCTAACAGCTGCTCTAAATCTGTTTCCTGGGATAATGTTGAAAATGCTACTTTTAAGGATTTCTACAAAGAATACTTTGCCTCTAATCTTAATGTTGGTTGGGCTACTTTGGTATGGAATAAAAAGCACTCTATTCGCTATTTGATTTTCACCTGGATGGCTTTAATTGGTGGGCTCAAGTCTGTGGATGCTCTAAGGTTAAGAAACATTATTATTGTGGACCAACCTTATTCCCTTTTCCATAACCATTACGAGAATACTGCTCATCTTCTTTTTGAGTGTGATTACTCTTTTCAAGTTTTAACTAAGCTTATTCCTAGCTCTCATAACTTCTATCTAAGGCCTTACACTGCTTAAGCCCTTCATTTTATTGATGGTCTCTCCATCAATTGGGAGAGTAAGAATGCGACCCTTTTATTATTTCATGCTACTGTCTACTTCATTTGGAATGAAGGAAACAACTGTAAATTCAAAGGATTTATTGCCTGTGCTGCGACTTTAACCCAAAAAACTTCTAGAGCTGTTTATCTTAAACTTTACAAGTGGAAAAATGGGAATCTTCTTTAAGAAAAGATTTATTTATCTTATTATTGATTTGGTGAACTGGGTCGTTTTGCCTCTCCTTTGCACACAGACAAAATGGTTATTTCATTTGGTGGCCGTTTACTTATGTTAGTCCGATCCTTATGGGATTGTATTTTTCTGGGCTTTAAGACTTTTATTTTACTTGTTGGAGGTTCTTTCTATGCTCTCATCAATGACGGATGCCCGCATGACTTTATTGGTAGCTGGTGTTATTGCAAATGCCTTTACTCTTATGTTAGTGGTTCTCTGGTTTGTTGGCAACATTGTTTTGCTGCCCAATCCTTCCTGTCTACTGAATATTCAACTCAATAGTTGGCCTTGGAGCAATTTTACTTACTTTGGCAGGCTCTGTTTCAAATCGGTTTGTCGCTCTCATGGATCATTTTTTTTGGCAGGTCATTTTTTTGGGGTCGCAGACAATGATGTCACCTACTCGCTCCTTTTGGACGATCTTCGGGTAACCAAAGGAAGTTTTTGATTGACTATAATCGCACTATCCCGTTCTGAGTCCTGACCACATAGGATTTCTGTCTATTTTTTGTTAATTTTTTATTTATGATGTTTGTATTAATTGGTCTTTTTTTCTTATTTGTCTTAGCCTTTTTTGTCGGCTAAGATCTTTTTTGGTCATATTTTGTAATCCTTTTTTTAATAGAATGGGCTAAGCCCTCAATTTACCCAAAAAAAATTTCAAATATAATTTTGTGTTTTTAAAATGTTTTTTTTTATACCAATTCACACCAGCTTGGTGTACCTATGGATAGCTTAATTTGGATTAAAATCCTATATTGAACTTTTAATTGGTATCAAAGCGGGTCTCACAAGTAGTGTTTAAGAAAACCTTAGGAAAAATGATACATGCCATATTTTGGAAATAAAACACTGCAGAAGGTTACAACATACAGTTTGATTTTTGAAAAATTGGAATTTTACTTTATTAAAATCTATTGATTTTTGCATTTAGTTTTTTGTACAAGATGATTGTACTACACTCCATCATTTTGTTGATAACATTAAAACTAAGGTATCAATTAATAAATGAAGCAATGAGAATAGGGAATTAGCTTAATCAAACATGAAATAATTAAACTACTTTTTTGTGTGCACTTATGTCTGAAAATTACATGAGAGTTTCTATTTGTAATATTGTCAACGAATTTTAGCAAAAATAGTGTATTACGTTCAAAGGGATTAGTGGGGTCAAACAATCTAGGTTTAACATCTTATTATATAACTATGATGTTTTTCACATAAAACCTAAATAAACCATCTCAGACATGTAAACTATGATTACTTAAATTGTGACAACCATGTATGCTCTAGTTAGAGAGCCCACTAATTCTTAAAAAAAAAATGAACAAAATTCTATGTTGTATCTCTAATAATTATGACAGATAGGTTACTATCATTTGTGAATAAAAAGATCTCAATATTTATTCTATAAATAAATTGTTAGGCTCACTTATTTCCTATAAGCAAGGTCTGAGTCAGAGATTACATGACACAGAAGACAAGAGAAAGGATAAAGTGGTTGCACTGAAAGAAAATGAATTGGAAAGTAATAGCTCTTTAACTGAGGTGGATTATGACATTATATTGATGACCTGTTAGTTCAAAAACTTGTCTAAAAAGGAAGTAGAAGAATCATCAACAATAACGAAGAAAAAATAAGAATAGTAAAAATGTTAATGAATCATATAACACAATTTGCTTTAAAGTTAGCAACATAAGCCACTTGCTAATTGACCCCCCCAACCTGAAAACTCACCTAACAAAGGAGATGGGTGAAGAGAAGGAAACATTCTAAAAGGGAACGCAATATATATAGAAAGCATTTGAGGCTTACTCTACCTCATAACCATCTAAACAAAAGGTAGAGGATGAGGTTATAAATATGTGTCTTATGGCCAACAATAATCTTGATCAGTTAGGTCAAGATTAGGAGTGTTCTCACAATAGGCCTAGCGAGAGCATGTATTACCTAGATAGAGGACGCTCAAGTCGTATGACTCATGACATGAATCAATTCGTCATGTTGGAGGCCGAGGAAGGAGTCAGAGTAACACTCAAAGATAATTCCACTTGAAAATTGGTAGGTTTAGGTATGACTGGTAATTAAAAGAATTTAATTATAAAAAATGTCTTACTTATAAATGTCCTGAATCAAAACTTTCTTAGCCTCTCTCGTTTAAGACTAAGCAATGCAAGTATGAAGACACTTCAAAAAATAACTCAAAAGATCTAGCTTGAGGCATACCAAAACTAGGATCCTCTAAGAACCACCTTTGTGATGCTTTCTAACTAACAAAAGAAAACAAAACTTCCTTTCACTCGATGAATGACATCACCACCTATAGACCATTAAAATTCCTCACATAGAAATATTTCCTATTAGCACTTCCAACTTAGTTAGGAAATATATGAAATTTTGATTATTGATGATTACATGAGATTCAATTTGATTAGATATCTATAACATAAAGATGAATCATCCAAGGAATTTAGGATATTCTCTACATGGATTTAGAAGAAATTAGTAAGTGAAACTCTAACTATCCATATTGATTATAGTGGGAAATTTGAATTTGATAAGTTTGAATCTTTCTAAAAGGAGTTAGGAATAGAAATAATTGATTAGCTACAAGAACCCCTTAGCAGTACGATGTTGCTGAAAGAAATAATAAAACCTTTTTAGAAGCTAGAAAATCCATGCTTGCTAAGTATTCACTTCTAAAATAGTTTTGGGCATATGCAGTGAATATAGATTGGTATGTTCCCAATAGGTTATATGTTAGATCAAAACTCAATAAGACACCCTATAAATTACGCCAAGGAAGGACTCCCAATCTCTCTCATCTACATGTATTTGTTTGTATGGTGTTCATTCTAATGAATGAAAAATCTTGATTAGACAAATTTAAGCCTAAATGTAATGATTTTGTTTAGGATATTTATTTGTAGGAAAAACCTATAGAGTTTTCAATCAAAGGACATTAGTGGTAGAGGAGACCACCAATATAGTATTTTATGAATTTGAAATATCAGCTGTGACTTTGACAAAAGAATTAAAAGTAGTTGAGGTCACCCATGCATAGAATCTATTCACCAAGAAAATAAGGTAAAGCCTCAGGACCCATTGTCTATATATTGAAGATATCCATCTAGTCATCCTAAGAAGCTCATCCTAAGAGATCCATATATAGGAGTAAAATCTAGGCATGAACTTATATAGGATGCTAGTCACTCTGCTCTCCTCGTGATGGTAGAACACTTAAATATCGACCAATCTTTATCTGATGACTTTTATATCCTAACTTTGTAAGAAGAAATAAATCAATTTGTTATGAATGATATTTGGGAGTTAGTTTATAGAGCAAACAACTAGAGTGTTCTAGGAACTAAATTAGTTTTCGAGAATAAATGAATGATTATAGCAAAGTGGTTAGAAATAAAGCTAGAATAGTAGCTATGGGGTACAATTTGGTTGAAGGATATTTTAAAGAGATCTTTGTTCATATAGATAGACTAGAAGTTATTGGAGTTTGACTATCCTTTTCTTGCCTTAGAGGATTCAAGTTTTATCAGATGGACATAATTAGTGCCATCCTAAATGAGGTGATCAAAGTAGATGTATATGTTGAAAAACCCCTAGGGTTTGAGAATTCTAAATTTCTTAATCATGTTTTCAAATTAAAGAGGACAAAATATGGATTGAAGCAAGCACCTTGAGCTTGGTATGAGAGGTTGAGCACATTTTTGCTAGATAAATCCTTTATTATGGGCAGTGTAGATATCACCTTATTCCTAATGAAAGCAAGAGAAGTTATACCTATTGTTCTTATTTATAATGATGATATACTATTTAGATCCAAAAATATGAACCTTATTGATGAATTAAAAAAAAAAAGAGTGAGGAGTTTGAAATAAGTATGATGGGTGAGCATACCTATTTTCTTTGATTTAGTATGAAGCAATGGGATGATGGAACCATCTTTCACCAAACAAAATATATAAAAGATATCCTTAAGATATATGTGATAGATAATGCTAAGGCAATCAAAACTCTTAAGAGCTCTACCATTCAATTAGATAAGGACTCCAATGGAAAATTTGTTGATAAGAAAAATACATATGGATAATTTGGTCATTTCTATGCTTTACAACTAGTAGACGTGATGTCATATTTAGTATTCATCTTTGTGCTGGAATTCAGGCTAATCCCAAAGAATCCCATATGAGTGTTGTTAAGCAAAATCTTAGATATCTTATAGGAATCTAAAACCTAGCAAATATGTATCCAAGAGATAGGTCATTTTTCAAAATCATATGATATTGATTTAAACTTTATAGGTTGTAGGTTTAATAGAAAAAGCACCTCTAGAACATATTAATTAATAGGATAATATTTAGTCTCTAGGTCCAGTAAAAAATAAAACTCTATAGCCTTATCTATCGCTGAAGCAAATACATATTTGTAGGAAGCTGTGTTATTGAATTCTTATGGCTTAAACAACAAATCCTTGACCATGGACTACATGTTAGTACTATTGTAATTTTGTGTGATAACACCAGAGCCATTATTAACTCAAAAAATTAGATCCAACACTCCTAGAGTAAACACATAGATATTATAGACTATTTCATTAGAGATCATGCAACCAAGGGATACATAGAATTACACCACATAACTCCTAAAATAAACTAGAATATATCTTTACAACACCCCTTGCCTTTGAAACCTTTATCTCATTGAAAACTAGACTAGGTGTTATAGACATTCATGCTTTAAATAGGATGAATTGGAATTTAAAACCTTAATGTTTTTTTTTACTTATATGAAATTAATTTTTTTTATTATTTGTGTTAGTTATTTATGTTTGTGACCTATTTTTGCATGAGTTGTTTTTCTTTTTATTTTCTTTTCATGAATTTTTCTTGATTATCACACACAAATATTCAAACTTCCTCAAATCATGTTGTATGAACTCAAAAAATTTTGCATCACTACTCACAACACATCTAATGGCTATAACTGATCATTTATTTGTGGTCATATTGTATGAACATATAATTTATAGTATATGATACATGTGGCACTCATTATTGGATGAGTTAAATTTGGCCGACATGATGTTTTTTTTTTTTTTGAGAAAATGTATTGGCATTAAAAAGGAAAGAATATTTACAAATTAAGTTGTGATAGTAATCCTATCACAATCCTCCTTAATAAGAGAAGAGAAATATGGAGGAGCATTATTAATGTTCTCCCATAAAAAATCACCTTTCAAGGCATAATATGCACAAAAATGTGCTAATTTATTACAATCTCTATAAGCAAAAAGGAACAAAAGACTTTCAAAATTCTGAAGAAAAGAGAAGTCTTCAAGAATTACCTCAGAGCTTGGATTGCCCAAACCATTCACAGATTTTTGTAGATGTTTGATAATGTTCAAATTATCCCCTTCAATGACAATGCCTTTGTAATAAAGCAGCCAATCTTTGATGATAAGCTTAATTTGTCGAAAGGCTAATAGCTCTAATAAGCCAATATCCCAATGAACGCATTTATGACCAAAAGCTAGAAGCATTCAACTTTTATCATCTCTAATTACTCCACCGAGGCCAGCTCCATAAGAATGATTCAAGGCTGCATCAATATTAATTTTGATCCATCCGGTTGGAGGGGGATGCCAAATAGAATTCAACTTAGGTAGCTGGTTAGCATTCCAGAGATCCAAATAGATTGCAGTTTTTGAAGAAATAGATGCAACACATATGGAATTAGAAATGATATAATTCAATCCGAATTCACTACACTCATGAATAAGGTGATTTCTGCTTTTCCATATAAAATAAATCAGTGAGCAGTAAAGATGAGGAAGAAAAGGATTATTAAAATTGTTCATTTTCAAGAAACGAACACAATCCAGTAAAGAATTGAATCTATGGATAGAGATACCCCAATGTTTGAGAACAGCCAAAGCTTCCATAATTTTACAACATCTTGTAGAAACATGATCTGAATTTTCAACCATACCACAACCTCTTGGACATTGGTTGTCATTTAAAAATCTTCTTTTCATTAGAAAATTTGTAGTAGGGATAGCTTCTTTTAAAAGTCTCCACTAGAAATAATCTACTCTAGGATTAAGCTTAAGCTTCTTCAACCAGTTTCAGTCAAAAACAGGAGGATTTTGTTCTGTTAAATTTCGGCATACTAAAATAGATAAAGAGGATCCAGAAAATTGATGGATTAGTTCCGTTTCATCTTTCAATATATCAGGATAAATTTTGGTATCTATAATGATTTCAATTAAAGATTTACCAAAATATTCTTTTAG
Organism: Dendrobium catenatum; assembly: GCF_001605985.2. Lineage (NCBI taxonomy): Eukaryota > Viridiplantae > Streptophyta > Magnoliopsida > Asparagales > Orchidaceae > Dendrobium > Dendrobium catenatum. The sequence continues at coordinate 1,103,791 of NW_021318800.1, read as the reverse complement.
CTCATCTTTCTTCCATTCGCCATTAGATATAAAATTTTGGAGTAAAGGAAAATCTGTTTTAGTGTCAGGAACTGATATAAAAGTTGGCCAATCAATTAATTTTTTATCCAATAACCAAATATCGGTTAAGGGATTAATTTTAGAACCTGAATGAATTTTCCATCTAATACAATTCTTTAGAGCTTTTCACCACTGCAGATAATTTTCCAAGATGGAGATGTATTTGGTTTATAATCAGTAGACCAGATATCCAATCCATATTTAGTAGCAAAAGTTTTGTTTAACATTGAATTTGGATTTTTAACAAAATCCCAAAAAAATTAAGCCCTAAGAGGTCCCACCATACTAATTACTGAATTCCTCTACCCCCATTTTGTATAGGATTACACATATCTTCTCAAGATATATAATGTAAACCGTAAGATCCATCATGCTTATTCCATAAAAAAAATCTCTATAAATCTTCTCAAATTTTTTCAGGATGCTTAAAGGGATGTGAGAAGCTGTAACATTAAAAAAGGAATAGAAGTGAGAACAGATTTTACTAATAAAATCCTCCTAGGTAATGAAATGAATTTATTCCCCCAATTATCAAGTTTGGAGGAAGCTCTCTGAAGAAGACTGAGATAATCAGAAGTAGTTTTTCTTCTTAAAGAAAATTTGAATCCCAGGTACTGAATTTCCTTAGCTTCATTAAAGCCAATGAGTTTAGATATTCTTCTTCTTTTGGAGGTAGAAACGGCTTTTACAAATAGAATAGAAGATTTGTTCTTGTTGAATGATTGGCCCATCCATCTGCAGTAATTAGAAATCAGCAATTTGTTTTCTCTCAAATATTCCAGATTCCCTTCTGAGAACAATAGAATGTCATATGCAAATAAGAGATGGGAAGTTCTTGGGGATGAAGGTGACACCTTAATTCCCAACATGTGACTTTTGGTTAAGAAACCATTAGAAAGTAATTGGGAACATAAGATGAATAAGAAGGGAGATAGAGGACATCCCTGTCTTAGGCCGCTATTAGCTTCTATCCAATTGGAACTAAAACCATTAATCTGGATTGAGAATAAAGGATCAACAACACATTCAAAGATCCAATTAGAGAATTTCTTTGGAAAACCAAAAATAGTCCAGAATTTGCTTTAAGGAATCCCAAGATAAGCTACCAAAAGCTTGTTACATATCCAGTTTAATTGCCAACAAACCCTTTTTTGCTGTAGAATACTTAAATTTATGGAAGATTTGTTGAGCTAGAAGAACATGATTGAAAATGGATCTCCCCTTCAAGAAAGCAACTTGAGTTTCATCAATTAAACAATGGATGACTTTAGAAAGCCTATTAAGAATCATTTTGGCAATGATCTTGTAAATAGAGAGACAAAGGCTAATTGGCCTGAAATTGGAAGGTAAAAGCAGGTTGGTGGTTTTAGGAATCAAAACATTCAATGTCTCCTTCCATTTGGAGCACATTTTCCCAATTGAGAAAAAAAGCTCAATAGCTTTCCAAATGTCTTCACCAACAATTTGCCAATAAGCTTTTATGAAAGAGTAGGTAATTCCATCCACACCTGGAGCAACATTGTTTCCAAGCTCTTTGATTACTTGTTCCAATTCTTCCAATCGAAAATTAGAATTCAGAAAATCAAATTCTATATGGCTGAAAGATCTCGGATTGGAAGACCACCCATGGAGACTGCAGCCCCTAAGCCTCCATTTGTTGCTGAAGTAATCTGAGAAAATACTTCTGATTTGCTCTTGATTTTCCACTAGGATACCAGAAAAATCTTTTATTTGCTTAATAAAATTGTTATTCCTCCTTCCATTTGCAAAGGCATGAAAAAATTTTGAGTTAGAATCACCTTCCCCTAACCATTTTGCTTTGGCCCTTTGCCTCCACCATGTATTTAATCTAGCCAAAGTACAATTATATTCATTTACTTTGGATCTTAAAAGCAGAATTTTTTCTTGGGGAAATGCTGTCTCACCCGATTCTTCCAGTTGAAGAACTTCAATTTCTTTTTGTAGTTTAACCTTCAAATCTTCAAGACATTGGTGTTTTTCTTTGCTCCAGAAGTACAATTCTTTCATAACTCTATCAAACTTTTATTCAGTGTAACCATAGCATTTCTAATGGTCGGTTTACACCAAGATTTTTTAACATCAGCAGCAGCAGCCAGGTAAAAGAGCCAAACATCTTCGAATTTCCTCTGTTTTGTCCTGCAGACCGCTGACATTGTGATTTTTAAAACAATAGAATTGTGATCTGAAGCAACTCTTGGTAAGTGCCGAACTGTAGCAAAAGGAAGTAATTCAAGAGCCTTGGTATTCAAAAGACATCTATCCAATCTTTCATGGATATGAGCATTCTCATCTTTGTTGTTGCACCAAGTGAACTTGGGTCCAATGAACCCAATATCATGTAAATCTGAACTGTTCATAAAGTTCATCATTTCCTTAGAACCTTTAGAAAAAGAGAACCTTTTTCCTCCTTTCTTTTCTTCATGAGAAAGAAGAAAATTAATGTCACCTCCGACAACACATGGAAGATCCAACTTGTGATTTTCTTTCAAAATCTGCCATAAGTTTCTTCTAGTGTAAAGGTCTCTGCCTCCATAAATAGTAGAAATAATCCAAAGACCTTTGTTGAATATATTTAGCTCCCCCACAATACATATGCTAGAAGCATTAATAACTAAAAAAGCAACTAAAGCTTTCTTCCAAAGAATTAAGATCCCTCCAGACATACCACTAGAGGGAAACATAAAAAAGTCCCATTCATCTCCCATGAATTTTTTAAAATCCTCCTTGTCCAAGGACTGAATTTTAGTCTCAACCAAACCAACAAAAAGAGCACCCCAATCCCTCACAACTTCCTTCAGATATAGGGAGGCTTCTTTTTTATGAGCCCCCCTATAATTCCAAAAAACTAGGTAAGTCATTTGGATAAGAAAGGGGAGGAGCCCCCATTTCTTTTCTTCTTTTCATTCAATTTGTTAAGTCTAGAGGAATTATTAAGGGGACTAAGATTTTAAATATTGTATCATATTATTTGAACACCTATTCATGTGGTACAATCTAACAAATCAAATGTCATCTCGGTTGATGCCACGTAATGATTATCTTCATATTGATCATCAATTATGATTCTAATCATACTACATAATAAGACCAACTTTTTGATTAAGCAAGCTGAAAAACTTAAATGAACTACATCTTATTATATGATGTCCTATTATATTGTATGATATAGATGATTTAATTGTAAAAGGTACAAATCCTAGGTTTCTCTTCACTCAAATCCTTTCAATTTTTCTTCCTTCCTTTATAAGATTGTACTATTCAAAATGGTCGGTGCAAAGCACTCAAGGGCTATTTTAAGTTGCTCTTCCAAAAATCCTGTGGAACCATGCTTCCCTAAAGTAGCTGATGTAAATTAATATCATCATTATAGTGCTACCAGGATCACCTCATTGAAAATCATTAATCACAAAGTTCTTAACTTCCACGTTCTAAATCTCTTTGCTCGCACCACCCTTCAATTCATTCTTACTCTTGCCGTCCCATTCAACTTTGAACTCTTTAATTTTTTGCTAGAAATTAAAAGTTCATTAGGGTTGTTAAGCCCTTATGAACTTGCCCGAGGCTAACCAAGTGGGGGGAGGGGGTGAATTGGTGTTTTAACAAAAATTAACTTAAATAATAAGAAAAATCTTTTTGAGATATTTGATATTTTAAAACAAACTACTTTTATCCCAAGGTAGAAGTAGAACAGTTTCATAGGAACATAATTATGATATTTAAATCACATAAATAATCAAGAGAAAATAATGTGGAAATTAAGTGAAGGAATAAAAATAGAAAGAATATACTAGATTTTTATAGTGATTAGGTCAACCTGATCTATATCCACTCCCCAGAGCTCCCCTCTTGGTGTTGTACTAAAAGTATAGTGTCTCTCCTTTTGTTATCATAATACGGAGAAGCCCTTACAAAATCTTTCACCGATACCGATGAGGCATGGAGCTTAGACTTCATTGCTTCCTCTTAAAGAAGGTAGAGAACCCCAACTCATTTTTCTTCTTCCAGAAGCAGGCAGAGAATCTTGATCTAGTGCTGATGAAGACCTCGCTAGGGCCACCACTGAGCCAAGGCTAATGATTAGAGAAGATGACTTGAATCCTTTCTTGAAGCAATCTATGTGAATATCTCATAAAATCCCCCTTACAAGATTCTCTATATCTCTCTCTCCTAAGCTATCCTTTTCCTTCTCTATGCTCTCTCATGCTAAAAGAATAACAAAATATTATATCATAAGAAATTAAGAGAGCTTAAATAGAAGGCATTAAAAAATGCCCAAAATTTTAACTTGCCATCAAAGATTATCTAAGGCGATTAATATGAATCAGTCCTTCTAGTCAGGATGATTTGGGATTTATGTATGATTAGAACAGCCAGTTTATTTGGATCGTCTAGCATGATGTGAACATCATCCTGCATGATTAGTTCCAAATTAGACATTATTATCCAGCAAATAGTTCAGGACATCCAGGAGATAAATCAAGATGATATGTAGAAATATAACTTATTTTCCATGATGATATTGCTAACATCCTGTTTGATTAATTAAAAATTTGAGATTATCATCCAACAAATAGTTCAGGACGTCCAGGAGATTTAGGAGAAAATTAAGAATTTTCTTACAGATTATTGAGTATGATTCTGTAATCATCTTGGATGATATGATCGATCAAACTAACATTAATTACTCTCCTAATAAGCTAAATAATTTAGGTATAACTTGTACAAATTATTCAGGTCAATTAGGATCATCCTGTATGAAGCACAAATTTAAGAGTTTTAAAATCCTACCTAGATGAGTTTACCGGCTGGTTTTTGTGATTTAAGCATATTATCCAGGATGATGGGAGTTCATCCAGGACAATGTGCTTAATTAGGTTTATATAACCTTGATGCCTTAATTAGGGTTGAGAGCTGAACAGATCACCCAGGATGATACAAAATCATCCGGTATGATTTTGTTAGAAAATTTAATTTTCATTATCTCACTTTACTCACTCCTTTGAGTGTGTGTGTGTGCAAGGTTACATATCTTCATGATCCACCATATTACAATTAACACAAGAAAAGGTAGAACTCACATTAAAATTAAAACTATAGACTAAATGTAGTCCTAGTCTACCGAATCTTAAGCTGGCTTGAGAGTGAGCTCGTGGACCTGTAATATTAGTATTTAATAGAGAAAATAGATATTACATGAACTTTAATTATTAGGATAAATCATAGTAATTAAAAACACTAATATTTATTATCATCAAGATTATAAGACTTGAGCTATCTGCAATAATCTCCCCCTTTTTAAAGATGGTAAACATTATTATTTAAAGCTCTCATAAGTATTTTGATATTCCCTAAACTCCGATCCACCTTACTAAGATAATTCTTTGTAAAATAGGGGAGGTGATAAAAGAAAAACATTTTTTTAATGTAAAAGAAAAAAAAATAACATAAACAAAATAACTAAGTAGGAACACAACAATAAGAATTAAGTAAAAACAACTTTTACAGGTACACAAGATTTTACAAACATACCTACTCCCCCTTTTGTCATTATAAAAAGGAAGAACTAGAAAACACTAGAAATAAAAAGCATAATACAATTGAAAAATTGAACAAATATAAGTAGAAAACACAACTACACATGATAAAAACAATAAAATAGCAAAAATAAGATTTTTTTAATCAATCATCTTTCAATAAATGAATAATTTACCTTAATTTTAGATTTTAAATAGTAAGAAATGAATTAACAGTTCCAAAATATTAAAAAATGTAGAATTTGTTGATTTTCTTAACCCTAGTTCGGACTCCTTATAAAGTAAAAATCTTTTGAAAAAGACAATCTAACTCATAAAGGAAATTGAATAAATAAAGTGATATGTTTAAAAACTTTGTTCAAAAAAAAAAAAAAAGGATAGAATAATATACCAAAGTAATTAGTCAAAATTATGGGTTTCGAAAATCAAGTGTTTGAAGATATCAAGTGACACATGAATTCCTCTAAAATTTAAAAGTTTGAAAGAGAAGGAAGCCTATTTTGTTGTGAGCTCATTTTATGCCTCTTGTCAAATTTTTAATGCACATTACATATCTTTTTTATTTTTTATACAATTTGTGTATCCTTCAATTATTTGGCAATCATTGTGCATCTTTTTAAGTTTTTTTGTACACATTTTATGCAACTTATCTTTTTTGTAATCTAGCTCTCTTTCAAAACCTTTAAAGACTCTTAGTTATGAGAATATCTTTCATATGTAAGAAACGAAAAAGCTCACATTCTAATATAAGAAATAATAAATCACAAATCAGAATCATATTCATATGATAAACCTGATTAAAAAAACTTGAAAGTGATTTAATGACTTTGAATATTATTCATATGAGATAGATTACGTTAAGAAGATAAAGAAGATCTCAATCGACAGTGTTTCTTCCTTGAACTAATTTAGGGAGGTTAATCTTTGATTACAAATTTTCAAAACTAAAAGCAAGGCAAAAATGTCATTCCAGTAGTGACCATTAATTAACAAAAATCAAGGTGAAAAATAACATAAAAAATGAAAAAATAGAAAATAGAAGCACATAAATATAAACAAATATATAAAAAAAATAAAGGAAAAATTATATAAAAGAATGCAATGATGTCAAGCATTAATATCTATGACACCGAATCTGATTTTAAAGATACTCAAAATTTCAAAAGATACGATAGGGATATTAAGCCCTAATGAATAAGTCCCAAGGCTAACCAAAAGGGAGGGGGGGGGGGGTGAATTGGTGTTTAAAAAATTCTTTATGAAAAAGCACAATCACAACCAAACCAAGATTCACCACAAAAATCAAAGTGCAAAAATTAAATGTGGAAGTATAATAAGAAAGAACACACTAGATTTTATAGTGGTTCCGTCAACCTGAAATACATCCACTCCCTGGTGTGCCTCCTCTGAGTATTATACTAAACACATTTTCTCTCCTTTTTCCCCCACAATAATGAGGATAAGCCTATATAAAAAACTTCTTTCCACCCACCCCGGTGAGGCAGAGAACCCAACTTCTTTTGCTTCCTCCTGAAGCAGACAAAGAACCCATCTCTTTTTGCTTCCTCTTGAAGTAGGCAGAGAACCTTGATTAGATGTTGAATTTGACCTCTCTAGAACCCTTAAGGAACCAGGGATGATGACCGAAGAAGACGATGATGGATCTTACTTGGAGCAACCTTTATGAACCCCTCACAAAATTCCCCTCATAAAATCCTCTCTCTCTCTCCCTTGCTCTCTCTCGCCTCTAAGCTCTCTTAGGTCAGGATAGTAGTAAAAGATATCTCCTTGAGAAAATAAGAGATATTTTAAACAAGGGCTCAAAATTAGCCCTAATTAGCGACAAATCATCAAATATCATCTAGGATGATAGTACCTCATCCTGTAGAATTAGTTCAACTCGATGAATATCGTCCAGACAATCATCTTTGATGGATGTCTGGATGATGGAAAAATAACTAGATCATCCAAGCTGATTAGTATAAAATGATGAATATCATCAAGAATATTACCCTGAATGGATGTATGGATGATGGAAAATTAACTTGATCACCAGGCCGATCTCTCGATCATCCCTGATGATTAGTTCAATTCAGTATATATAATCCAAAGCATCGCCCTGAATGGAACCAGGCCGATGTTTAATCATCCAAGAAGAACTAAGATTTGTGAACTGATCTTCCTGGCTGATCCTGTGATCATGCAAGATGATATGATCAAGAAATCAAACCTTAATTGTTTTCCTTAATTACCAGATTAATTTAGGCATAATTGTACTGCATTGTCCATGATGATGTCCTTGATGATGTCCAAAAATAAAAGATACCTAAATAGATCTGGTAGTAGATTCTTTCTGATTTGAGCCTATCATCCTAGATGATAATAATATCGTCAAGGATGATGTGCTTAATTGTGGCTGCCTTAACCAGGATGCCCTAATAAGGGTTTCTATTTATAATTAATCTTCCAGGCTAATTTTTGGATCATCCCAGATGATGTGATCCAACATAGAAAATTCTAAAACAATCACAAAATTTCCCCAATGTGTGTGTGCAAGGTTACTTAGCATCAGGACCCACATTGTTACAAAGGACTCAAGAAATGGTAAAAGACACATATCGTACATTACAAACTAACTCAATCCTAATCTACCCAATCTTGAGCTGGTTTAATTTGTAGTTTGATCTTGTGGACCTAAAACATTAGTAGGCAAGGTATTCATAGAGAAAAAGAAGTGTTTGCTATAATCAAAATTCTATTTCCAAAAATCAATTTCACAACAATCTCCCCCTTTTTGATGATGGCAAATAATCAAACAATTAAAACTAAATAAAACATGAACAAAAGTGACAAAAATATGACAAAACAACTCAAACACTAACATAAGTGAAAATAGCATGATGAAACAACTCAAACACTACTCCCCCTTTTGACATCACAAAAAGGAGGAGGAAAAAAACACAAAAGAAAAAGCAGAATAGAAGTAAAAAAAAAAAAGAATGAAAGCAAAGTTTTTTTTTATCAAAGGATGAATATGACAAATTCTCCATGTGATTGAATTTAAAGACTTGTAAAACTAATGAGTTTTTATCATCTAAATATGAAAACAATATAATATCTGATCATGTTAAACTTAGCTCGGACTTCTCTCAGGGCAAAAATATCTTTTGAAAACAAAAGACCTAACTGAGAAAAACCAATTAGATAAGGAAAAGAGATTCATTCAAAACTTGGTTTCAGAAAAATATCGTATAAAATAATGTACCAAAGTAATTTGTCACAATTACAAAATTTGAAATCAAGCCTTTGAAAATATCAAGTGACACATGAATTCTTCTAATTTTTAAATGTTTGAAAGAGAAGAAAGCTTGCTTTTGCTGGGCTCATTTTATGCCTCTTATCAATTGAATGGTGAACTTTGCGCTTCTTTTGATTTTTTAATACACTTTCTTTATATTTCTCAATTTGACATCATTGTGCATCTTTTGATTTGGCGTCATTGGCCATTTTTTGTTTTTATTTTTTGCAAGCTAGATCCTTTTTCAAAACTTATATACTCTCAGTTGTGAGTATATCTTTCAGATATTAGAGAAAAACAACTCACTCTTTAATATAAGGAAGAATAAATGATAAAATAGAATCAAAATCATATGATAAATGCAATGACAAGATTACAAAAAAACTTGAAAGTAATCCAAAGACTTTGAACATTACAAATATAAGATAGATTACTGTAGCAAGATAGAAGTGATCTCACTCATAAAGTCTAGTTGTTAACTTGAGACAAACTTTTCTTTAGAAAAGAAAATTGTACCACTAAAAGAGGTTAGAGAAAGAGAAAAAATCAACAGTGTTTCTCACTTTAAATGATTTAGAGATGTAAGACTTTGACTACAAATTTTAAAAAAATATGTCATAAAATATCATTTCAGTAGTGATCACAAAGAAAAAAAACCTAAAAAAAAAAAAAAAAGAATCAGAAGCTAGTGAAATGTAAAATAAAAAAAAGTGAAACAAACAAAAGAAGAAAAAAGCAACAAAACAGAAAATTTAAAATTCAGTAAACATCAAGTTCATGTATTTATATCAATCACACCCAATCTGATCCTTAAGATTTTGAAAATGTCAAAAACTAATGGTTTAGTAAATATGTCAGCCAATTGATTCTTAGTTGTCACATGGTGTAACTCAATGTCTCCTTTGGTAACATGGTCTCTAATAAAGTGATGCCTTATATTAATGTGTTTGGTCCTTGAATGTTGGATAAGATTTTTAGAGATGCAGATGTCACTAGTGTTGTCATAAAGGATTGAAATTATGCCTATAGGTAATCCTAAATATAGAATTTGTTGCTTCAACCAAAGGACTTGGGCGACATAACTTCCTAAGAAATTATACTTTGATTCAATAAAGGAAAGTGCAATAGAGTTTTGTTTTCTACTAGACCAGGAGATTAAAGACTGTCATATGAATTAGCAGGTTTCAGAAGTGTTCTTTCTATCAACCCTACATCATGCAAAATTAGAATCGAAATATTCAATAATCACAAAAGAAGTGTTATGCTTAGGATACTAGATTCCTAAGTTTTGGGTCCCCAAAAGATATTTAAGAATTCTCTTAACTGTAGTCAAGTGGGATTCTTTAGGTTTAGCTTAGAATATAGCACAGAGACAAAACACCAAATATTATATCAAGTTGGCTTACAGTCAGGTAAAGTAAAGATCTAATCATCCCTCTATACTTCTTTTGATTAACAGATTTTTCATTTGAGTCCTTATCCATCTGAATATTAGAAATCATGGTAGTATTTATTGGCTTGGCTTTATCAATTTCATATTTCTTCAAGATATCCTTAATGTAATTTGATTGATTTATAAAGGTTCCATCATCCAATTGCCTTAAGCTAAACCCCAAAAAGTGGGAAAACTCTCTCATCATACTCATCTCAAACTCCATACTCATTTAAATAAATCATCACATAGCTTTTTATTAGAAGATCCAAAAAGTATATCATCAACATAGATCTGAATAATGAGTAACACATCTCCTACTTTCCACAGAAAAAAGGTGGTGTCTATGCCTCCCTTAACAAAATCCCTCTTTAGTAGAAATGTGCTAAGCCTCTTATCCCAAGCTCTCGGTGCCTGTTTTAATCCATATTAGACCTTTTTTAATTTGAAAATATGATTTGGATATTGGAAACTCTCAAAACCTGGAGGTTTCCCTACAAACACATCATCTTTTATTACTCTATTTAAAAAGGCACTCTTCACGTCCATTTGATAAAGCTAAAATCCCTTATAACAGGAAAAGACTAGTGGCACTCTAATGGCTTCCAATCTAGCTATGGGGGAAAAGGTCTCCTCAAAATCAATCCCTTCTATTTTGTTGTACCCCTTAGCTATCAATCCTGCCTTATTCCTAACCATCACACCAAATTCATTCATCTTATTCTTAAAGACCCATTTGGTTCCAACTACACTTTGTCCCTTTGGTCTTTCTACAACTCCCAAACATCATTCCTAACAAACTGGTTTAATTCCTCTTGCATGGCTAAGATCCAAAACTCATCAGATAAGGCTTGATTAATATTGGTGGGTTCAGTAATTGAGATAAAGGAATAGTTGTTTACTTCCTTCCTAAGTCCAAGCCTAGTTCTAACACCTTCAAAAGAGTTTCGTATGATCAGTTCTTTAGGATGACTCAAAATATATCTCAAATCCCTAGGAAAAGTGTATGTAGGTTCTACCCTTTCCTCCAGATTTGCATTTTCTACTCCTTGGATAATCTCGCCTACACCTTCAATGTTTTATGGCTCTATACTCTTCTCCAAATTTTCAACTTCTTGGGTAATTTCTCCAACACCATCTTCATCCTAAACTCTAGACTCCTTAGGATCAGATTCATCAAACACTACATGAGTAGTCTCCTCCACCATCAATGTTCTCTTATTAAACGCCCTAAAGGATTTCCCCACATTTGAATATCCTAAGAACACTCCTTCATCAGATTTTGGGTTAAATTTTCCTAAGTGTAACTTCCCATTATTAAGAATGAAAACCTTACAGCCAAAGACATGGAGGTGGAAAAGGTTGGGTGTCTTACCCTTATGGATCTCATAGGGTGTCTTATCAGGTTTGGCTCTAATATTCACCATATTCAACACATAATAAGCTGTGTTTACCGCTTCAACCTAAAAGCATTTTGGAAGTGAATACTCAGCAAGCATGGCTCTAGCTATCTCAACTAAGGTCCTGTTCTTCCTTTTAGCTACCCCATTCTGTTGAGGTGTCCTTGAAGCTAAGAAGTTGTGACTAATTCCCTTATTCTTATAAAAGTCTCCAAATCTCTCATTTTCAAACTCCCCCCCATGGTCACTATGGATGGTCAAGATCTCATAACCTAATTTTTTATCTGAATCCAAGTTGAGAAGGATCTAAACTCATTAAAAGACTCACGCTTATGAGACAAAAATTTAATCCAAGTAAACCTCAAGTAATCATAAACAATCACAAATCTATAGAGTTTCCCCCCTAAACTAACAGTACTAATGGGTCCAAATAAATCCATGTGAAGGACTTCTAAAGGTCTAAAGCTGCTAATATCCTTAATGGAATGAAAAGAGGAATCGACTTGCTTCCCTCATTTGTAAGCTTTAAATAGGTGGTCTTTGGAAAACTTAAGCTTGGGGACAGCTCTAACTAAGTCTTTTAGGGTCACTCTTCTAATGGTATTCATATTGCATGACATAACTTCCTGTGCTACAACCAAGAATCATCAATAATATTTTTTAAATAAAATAAAGAAGCACATTCAATATTATTTAAATCAAGCATGTAAACATTGCTAATCCACTTTCTCTACAAAATAGTGTTATTATTTAAGCTAATAATGCATCTATTTGCCAAAAAGTTTATTATGAAGCCCTTATTGCATAGTCGATTGATGCTTAGCAAGTTATGTTTCAGTCCATCTACAAGCAAAACATTTTTAATCAAAAGGTTCTTAGAGTTTCAGATTATACCTATGCCCACCACTTTCTTCGTGGTGTTGTCTCTAAGAGTAACCTTTCCTCCAGCCCTGGCCTCCAGTGTAACAAATTGATCGGCATCTCTACTCATGTGTCATGAGCATCCATTGTCTAGGTACCACATGCTCTCTTGAGTCTTTTTGTAAGAGAAAACCTGCAAAATCATCAAATATTAGATTTAGGAACCCAACAGGTTTGGGTCCCTTCTTGTGAAAAGAGGAATGCAATGCATGTGTGTTATGCTGTGAATCATATAATTTGGGTCTCCACACCTAGTGTGTAGTACGATGAATAGTGAATGTATGTGAAATGTGTCCTAGCATACCACATGAAAAACATCTAATTCTAGGAAAAGGATTTACTAATCTGTTTGGGTTATAATACCTCTTCCTAGGTTTTGGCTTTTGATTAAGTGTGGGTGTATTCCTATTTCTCTAAAGTGCATTCAATTTAGCTTTAAACCTAGTGTTAGCACTTTCTAAAACACCATTATCAATATTCAACCCTATGCTTAGATTCTTCAATATAAGTTCTAAATTCAGTTTCAAGTGAGGTGTAGGACGCTTTCAATGAATCATGCTCAACAACCAATTCAGAATGCTTTTTATTCAATTCATCAAACTCATCAAATAATGACATGTGATTCTATCAATTTTAGTGTGATCTTTACTTAAAATTTTATGCTCTTTCTGTAAATTTGAAAAATCCAATTTTAGACTAGCATGAGTTTTCTTAAATTTCCAATATGATGCATGAATGTTCTCAGAAACTTCAAGTAATTGATCATAGGTTGGTTCACATACCTCTTCTTGGTTAGACTGACCAAGATGATCACCCATCAAGCATAAGTTATTTATCTCCTCTTCAATTTTAGTCTAAGATGAGTCAGATGCAGAATCGTCCAAGAAAGCCTTTTGGAACTACTTCTTGTCCTTGTCTTTTCTAAACTTGGGTTTCTCCTCACCCTTCTCCTTGCTAGGATGATTCTTAAGTGTAGGACAATCATCTTTGACATATCCAGGCTTCCTTCTTTCAAAATAAATAACATCAGAAGAACTTTTATAATTTTTTCTACCCATACCTTTATTTCATTTCTAAAGGTGCTTGTGATTATTCCTTATAAAGCTTTTGAATTGCCTAGTGATTAAGGAAACATCATCCATTTTAGACCCGGAAGAATCAGTGTCTATGTTATTATCCTTCAACGACACAATTTTCTCTATCTTTTGCTCACCTGTATCAAGTTGTCTTTGATTCACTCCTTGCTCGTAAGCAATGAGTGATCCAAGTAAGTTATCAATAGAATAAGTATTCAAATCCTTGGATTCAGTAATTGTAGTGATCTTAGCATCAAAGGAAGAAGGCAAGCATCTCAAATTTTTATACACTCTTTTGTAGTTTGTTAGCTCTCTCTCTAAAGCATGCAATGAGGTGATAATTTGAGTAAACCTAGTGTACATATCAAAAATCAATTCAGTAGGTTTCATACAAAAAAGTTCATAGTTATACAATAAAATATTCAATTTAGATTGTTTAACTTTGTTGGTACCTTCATAAATAATACACAATCTATCCCAAATTTCTTTACCAGTAGCACAAGTTGAAACATGCATAAAATCTTTCAATTTCAAAGCACACAAAAAATAGTTCAAGCATTTTGCATTAAGTTGAGTTAAATCTTTATCATCAAGATTCTATATAGAAAAAGAAAGTAAAGTAGTAATTCCATTAGTTTTACAAGTTGAAGGTGTATAACCTTTCTTAACAAGCATCTATATGAAATAAACAATCGATTGTAAAAATATAGACTTACAAGTTATCAAAAAATCAAAAGAAATATTGTCAAACAAAGGTGGATGTGTAATATAATATCCTTCCATAGTATTATGATTACCAAAGCTATCCATTGTTTTAAATTCAAAAGTTTTAAAAAATTTAATTTTATGAATCATGTTCTGATACCACTTGATAGTTTGATAGGGATGTTAAGCCGTAATGAACTAGTCCCATGGCTAACCAAGAGGGGGGGGGGAGGGGGGTGAATTTGCATTTAAAAAATTATTTAAGCAAAAGAACAATCACAACAAAACTAAGATTCACCACAGAAATCAAAGTGTGGAAGTTAAATGTAGAAGTACAATAAGAAAGAACACACCAGATTTTATAGGGGTTTGATCAACCTGACCTACTTCCACTCCCTGGAGCCTCTCCTTTGAGTATCACACTAAACACAATGTCTCTCCTTTTTCCCCCACAGGAAAGCAGAGAACCTATACAAAAACTCCTTTCTACCAACCCTGGTGAGGTAGAGAACCCAACTCCTTTTTCTTTTTCCTAAAGCAGGCAGAGAAACTTCTTTTGCTTCCTCCAGAAGCAAGAAGAGAACCTTGATCAGATGCTAAATTAAACCTCTCTAGAACCCCCAAGGAACCAGGGATGATGAATGGAGAAGACGATGATGGATCCTTTATTGTTACTTCTTAAAGCATCTTTAAGAAGCAGCAAGAAAGTCATCTCCAATGAAGCCTAAAATAGCTTCATAAGCTTTTCATCCTACAAATTTTAGAGTCCTAGGCTTCATTTGGGATGACTTTCTTATTGCTTATTGAAATAGCTTTTGAGTATAAAAGTTAAAATTTTTAGACTAGAAAGCTTCTTTAAGAAGTATTAAGAAAGTCATCACAAACGAAGCCTTAATTAGCAGTGGCTAATGATCAATTATTTGTTTTGTCATCTATTCCTCATTTTTTTAAATTTATCTTGCTATTAATATAGTGTGAACACCTGATTAAAGGATTTTTTTTGTTTACCATTTTTTGAATTGTATAAATTTGTATTATTTATTTCTAAATTATCACCTTTTCTTGACCACCTGTGTGTATGTTATGGATTTTAGTTTATATGTCCTGTATAATTAGTTCAAATAGATAAACTGATCATCTAGGGTGATTAAGATTATCACCCTATATGATTAGTATAAAATAACCTTTTGGATAATACAACCTATATTATCCTATACGACCAGTTTAAGGGTTTATACTGATCATCTAGGATGATAGGCGATGATAAATTTTGTCTCATACAATGAATGGTTCATACAGTATGAAAATGGGGAATCATCTTGTAGGATTAGTTAAAAACTATGGAATTTTTATCTTATATGATATGCGATGATTTATTATCATCCCATGAAAGAATCAATTTGTACAGTATGATTTGTCAAATCATTCTGTACGATTAGTATAAACAACATAGATACTTATTCAGTATGATGGATGTTGATTAATTATCATCTTATATTAGAATCAGGTTGTATAGTAAATTTGATCAAATCGACCGATATGATTCAATCAAGTAATTTTATCAAAATTATTCCCCTAATCATAAGATCAATTTACGCACAATTTTCATATATCATATACTAATAAGTATAACATACGATATGATTAGACATAAATGATAATAATAAAATATTACCTAAATTATGATTTGCAGCTAAATATCATGATAATAACTAATCATCCTGTATAATAGGGATCATTTAGTATGATTCATTTGATCAATCTCAAGTAATAAAGGGTGCCCTAATTAGGGTTTTCTAGTTAACTGATCATCTAGTAATCCATGAATCATTAAAGATCACACGGTCTAGCCCTTATTTAGTCAAATAAAGGTTAATTAACACCATATGATCATACTATGCGATCATATTTATACTAGATGATTGATAAAGATGATATTTAATTATCCCAACGATCACCTTGGATAAACCTTGATAGGATTGAAGTAATCATACAATATGATGCCAATCATATTAGACGATCGATAGAGTTTATTTTTTATCATCCTGGAGATCATATTGGATGAACATTAGTTTTTGAACTAATCCTATTGTATGATCCACAATTCATATTACACGATCATTTTATGATTCTTTAACTAATCATAATAGATGTTTTTTTTTGTTGCATAGAATGAATAGAGACTTTAAACTTTTTGTATTGTACGATCCATGATCATATTGTATGAACATAGTTGGCTAACATGAATTTTTGGTGTTTTGGGCATTTGTTTCAAAATCATACCTAATCCATTTTAGGGAATCTTTTTCCTTTTTTTTTGAGGGAGAGCTTTTATGAGAAGGGTTTAATGAGGGAGCATTACCTTGGAGAGAGAGAGGTGAGGTATTAATGGTGAAAATTCTTGTGGCAACAAGAGAGTGTGTTAGAGGGTTTCTATACACTATTTCTTTGTGATCATGTACATTCTTCCTCTAAGGTCAATGTCTTTGCTTGAGGGAAACTCCTAGAAGAGTCTCTTTGTGGTAAGGATTCAGCTCCTTCATTGCACCGAGGAGGTAAAAGGGATTCAACTACTCTACCATACCGAGGAGGTGAAAGGAATTCAACTTCTCCGTCGCATGGAGGAGGTGGAAGATATTTTTAAGTGCTTATCTACATTGCTATGGGGCAAAAGGAGAGTCACTAAGTTTTTAGTGCAATACCAAGAGAGGACTGCGTGGAGCGTATGTAAGTTAAGGTTGATCGAATCGTTATAAAATTTTTGGTGTGTTCATTCTTAGTTTTAGCTTTTAGTGTTTTACACTTAATTTCTTACATTTTACTGTTGTACAAGCTTTGATTTGTGAGCTTCACATTGTATTATACATATATCTTGATTTTACTAAAGAAGAAAAGCATTAAATTCATAAATAAAAAACAACAAAACTATTTTTCTTTGCATTTTTTTAAATTAAAATAAATTTTTTATGTTATACATGTTTAAATGTTAACTTTTGCAAATTAAAAAAGTTAATCTTCCTAGTTCATATTATTATTTTGCTAAACCATAATTTTTCAAAAAGGATAATTTTTAATGGAATTTTTAAGCGACAAATTCAACACCCCCCTCCTGTTGGTATGCACTTGCTATTTAAATATGTATAATTATCGACATTTGAACTTTTAATTGACACCAATGATATCAACTAAAACTCCCAAATTTTAATGTATTTGCGTTGAAGACTTGGTGGTATAACTTGTATGATTCTATATACAAGATTTTTAATGATCTTCAGAGTTTGAGATATATGAATTGAGTTTATCAAGGATTATGATCTGTCTATTCAGTATCAAAATGGTAAGACTAATGTATTGGGAGATAATTTAAGTAGGAAGTCTTCATGTACTTCCCTTTCATTAATCACTTATGTAGACTTTTTTATTCATAAATTATAGAATCTAGAGATGTATCTTTTGACACATATTCAAGGTGGTTGGCATAGATGATTATTCAACTAACTCTTCAAAAAAAAAAAAATTAGGAAGCTAAAAAATTAAATACAGAGTCTTTGAAATTGAGTGGTCAGAGTAAGTTTAGTAAAAGGATAGACATTTTGTTATCTGATACTAGTGTCATTTATTATAAGGAGATTGTGAGTTCCTTTTGTTAGTGGTCTAAGAGTAGAGATTTTATATGAAGCACATTATTCATGTTTCACTACTCATAAAGCAAGTAGCAAGATCTACACTGATTTGAAGAGAATATTATGGTAACCTAGATCAAAAAAAGATTTTGTTTAAGCTGTTTCAAAATGTGAGCCCAATTTGTTGTTGAAGGAAGAGCATAACTGATTAGGTGGTCTTATGCATTCATTACTTATTCCAGCATGAAAATGGGAAGAAGGGATGATGGGATTCCCCAAATCGAGTCAAGGATATAATTTTATCTCGGTTGTGGTAAACCGACTGACATAGTCTATGCATTTCATTTTTATAGATGGACTAACCTAATATATATATATATATAATGGTGTGTCAAAGGTAATTGTAATATAATATAATCAAGTATGTTCAAAGTATGATGCACAATGGAGAAGCTAAGGATACCTTTTTAAAGCCACAAGATCTTTCCTTTCTTAGAGATTTCAACCAAGTTTTATTTCAATTTGTGAATAGAAATTGTAATAAGTTAGCCGATTGTTGTGCTAACTATGCTCATTCTACTAATTTCATTTGGAATAGTTTATATTCAACAACATTTCTCCTTTATTTATTTCTTTATTAAAGGAGGAAAGTGGAAGGGTAGCTATCACTTAGAGCTTGTATCTTTCTTTTATTAATAAAATTACACTATGCCTTTCTTCACAAAAAAGAGAAAAAAGAATAGCCTAAGAAGACTCCTTCATCAAATTTTGGGTCAAATTTTCTTAAGAGTGATTTCTCGTTGTTTAAAATGATAATCATACATCCAAAGACATGGAGGTGAAAAAGGATGGGTGTCCTACCTTTAATGAGCTCATGGGGTGTCTTATTTAGTTTGGATCTATCATTCACCCTATTGAACACATAAATGAAATATTTACTGCTTCTTCCAAAAAAGTATTTTAGAAGTGAATACTCAGCAAGCATGGCTCTTGCGGCTTCTACAATGGTATTCTTCTTCCTTTCAGCAACGATGTTCTGCTGAGGGGTCCTAGAAGATGACAAGTTGTGACTAATGCCTTACTCACAATAAGGTTTAAATCTCTCTTTCTCAAACTCTCTACCATGACCACTATGGATGGACAAGGTATCACAACCTAGTTTTTTCTGAATCCAACTAAAGAATGATTTAAAGTCATTGAATGACTCACTTTTATGTGACCAAAATCAAGTCCAAGTGAACCTTGAATAGTCATCGACTATTACAAAACCAAAGACCTTTCCCCCTAAGCTTTCATTGGGTCCAAATAAATCCATGTGAAGGACTTATAATGGTTTAGAGGTGATAATGACGATAATAGAATTGAAAGGGTATTTGACTTATTTCCTTAATTGATAGGTATCACACAGGCGCTCCTTAGTGAATTCAAGCTTGGGGATCCCTCTTACAAATTCTTTTTAGGTTATTTTTCATGTGTTTTCAAGCTAGCATGGCACAACCTCCTATGCCACAACAAAGACTCATCATCAATAGTTTTCAAGCAAAGAGTGTTATTCGAATTTATAGAATTTAAATCTTGCATGTAAATATTATTCAATCTTTTTCTATGCAACACAAATTTTCCATTCACACTTATGATGAGCTAGCAGTTAGAAATTTAATTATGTAGCATTTGTCACAAAGCTAGCTTATGCTTAGTAGATTATGTTTTAAGCCATCAATAAGTAAAACTTTTTCAATCAAAAGGTTCCTGGAGTTTTTGATTACACCTGCACCCACCACTTTCTTGGTGGTGTTGTCTCCAAGAGTGGCCAACTCTCCAGCCCTAGCCTCCAACAAAATGAATTGATTAGCATCTCCAGTCATATGGTATAAGTATTCGTTATCAAGGTACCACATGCTCCCACGAGTTCTTGTGTGAGAGTACTCCTACAAAATCATTAGATGTTAGATTTTGGTTCTCAAACAGGTTTGAGTCCCACCTTATGGAAAGAAGAATGAAATGCATGCATGATTTGATGTGAATTTAGTACTTTAGGTCTCCAAACTAAATATGTTCTACAGTGAATGGTGCATGTGTGGGAGATATTCCCTAACATGGCACATGAAAAACATCTAACAACAGAAAAAAGTTTACTAATCTACTCAAGTTATAGTGCATTTTTTATGTTTGAATGATGCATGCTGATCTGATGGATTATGAAACTCAAGCATTATGGGTAGTTTTTTATTTTCTTTGAAGGAACTTAATTTAGCTTCTAAAAACTTATTTGTATTTTAAAGAATTGAAATTTCTATTTTCAAAGCATGCTCCCTGGTGTCTAAATCAATTACAAGAGTATCTAAGTCCATATATGCATTTTATATCTCAATATATAAACTTTTCAAGGAATCATGCTCATTTGTTAAATTAAGATGCTTTGCATTCAACAAGTCAAATTCATCCAACAAAGTCATGTGATTGCTATCTAGAGTAGAATGATCTTTAATTAAAACTTCATACTCTTTTCTTGTAAGTGAAAAAATTGTTGTTTCATGCTACCATGTAAT
Source organism: Dendrobium catenatum (assembly GCF_001605985.2). Taxonomy (NCBI): domain Eukaryota; kingdom Viridiplantae; phylum Streptophyta; class Magnoliopsida; order Asparagales; family Orchidaceae; genus Dendrobium; species Dendrobium catenatum. The sequence goes on along the minus strand of NW_021318800.1, from coordinate 1,083,172 downwards.
TTCTTAAGCTTTCTATAATATGAATGAATTTTCTCAAAAACTTTAAGTAATTGATCATATGTTAGTTCACATATATCTTCTTAGTCAATGTGATGTAAAAATCCTCACTTGCATCCTATGCCCTTTGGTCGGACCCGAGGAAGGATCATCTTGAGGGAGCAATTGCTTATGTTCCTCAAGAACAGGGAGTTGCTCTTTTAAATAAAATTTATAATGATTTACTTAATGTTGGTGGAAAAAATGATCATGGGCTCTAATGTCTTTCTGCTCTAAGGTGATTTCTAGGTGATTTAGGGCTTCCTCCCGTGTAATCAATTTTGGCCCTCCTGGCTGGAAATTCTTGGCGATTTTGATTTGATTTTCTTACTCCTCACTTCTGGTTCTCTCTTGTGTTTTGATTTGGTTGTTTCTCATTATGTTTTCATGTAGGAAGATGACGACCCTGTCATTATCTTGCCCAATTTCTTCATCTTTTGAGGGGAAAACACGTTCATTCAAAGAGGCTCTTGCTGGTGGTTCTTCATCTTCTCTAAAACTGAAGTTTGTTCATTCTTCTTTTAAGGGTTGTCCTACCCTTCTTTTTGAGGATTCGGTAGTTGATCAACTTGCTACTCCTTATGCTTTAACCTTGGTTGGTAAATTTGTTTTGAGATGGCCAAATCTTGGTGTTATTCAAAAGTATTTTGTTAATCTAAAGCTATCCAGTTCTTTTCATGTGGGTTTACTTGATCAATGGAATATTGTTATCCAGTTAGCTAATGACCTTGACTAAAGCCAAATTTTTGCGAGACGTTCGTATTAAATTCTAGCTTGTCAAATGAGTCTTTTGAAATGGACTTTGGATTTTGATGTTAGGGAGCAATCTCCTATTGCTTCACATTTGATATCATTTTCTAATTTACACTTGCATTTTTTTAATCATCAAATTTTATTTTGTATGGCATCCATCTTTGGCCATCCCTTACAGACTGATCAAGCTACTGGTTCAATGTCTCGACCGTCTGTTGCTAGGGTTTTGGTAGAGTTGGATGTTTTCAAAAAACATCCAACTGAAATTTGGATTTCGTCCAAAGTGAAAGGTTATTTCCAGAAAGTTGATTTTGAAAATTTGCCTATATTTTGTTCTTTTGTAAGCTACACGAGCATGCTATGAATCAATGTTTTCATAAAAATCCTCACTTGCATCCTGATAAGAACCCTTTGAAACAATCGTATGACACTTCTCTTATAGAAAAAACTCTATCTGAGAGCCCTTTGGTCGGACCCGAGAAGGATCTTCTTGAGGGAGTAATTGCTTTTGTTCCTCAAGAACAGGGAGTTTCTCTTTTAAATAATATTTCTAATGATTTACTTAATGTTGGTTCTACTGATTGTGAGGAGAATGCCGATAATATTGTGCAAAATGTTGATCATTCTCCTTCTTGCATTATCAATCATAATATATCTGATGCTAGTGATCTTATGATTTCTTATCCTCTAAGTGTTCAGGATGTAGAGATGGTTACTAATGTTGATATTCAATTGGTTGGCAGTAATATAGATAAGAATGATACTGTCTTAGAGGATGGAAAATTTGTTGCTATGGGGCATCAATTATTGCCTTCATCCAACATTAAAGTTGTGGAGAGAAAGGACTATGAAATATGGGATGATGATGTTTGGTTTATGGAGGATGATGTTCCTCATTTACATAATGTTGGTAAGTTTCCTTCAACCTCTAATTATTATAGTGATACTCTTACTGATACTGATGAGATGATGACTGCAGCTAGATGTTTTACCTCGGATGACAATAATACTAGTTTTATTAAATTTCATGGTAAAAGAGGGCGCAAGCCTAAGCATATTTCTTTATAACCGGCTAGAAACACTTCTAGAAATACTCGTTTAAATACTTCTCATTAATAGCTTTTATTTTAGTACTATTATCTGGAATGTTAGGGGCATTGGATGCCCATCTTCTAAGGTTCATGTTCAAAATTTATGTCATTCATCGTATTTCTATTCTTGTTTTGCTTGAACCCCTTATCCCTGCTTCTAGGTTAGCTAGTACCTCTCGTTTTCTTGGTTTTAACCATGCTGTTTCAAACATTTCTAATAAAATTTGGGTCATTTGGAAAAATCCTATTAAAATTGATATTATTGGAGACTATATTCAAGTTATGCATTACAAAATTGAGGCTTTTAATTTTCATTGTTGTGCTTCATTCGTGTACGCTGCTTCTTCCCATTATATCAAAAAGTTGTTGTGGGATCAGCTTATGAATTTTCATAGTATTTGTCACTTGCCTGGGATGGTCGGAGGTGACTTTTATGCGATCACTACCCTTTCTAAAAGGTTTGGTGGGTCGGCCCCTTCATATCGTTCTATTTCTAACTTTAATAACATGATCTTGTATTGTAATTTGATTGATATTGGGTTTGTTGGTAATAAATTCACTTGGAACAAGGGTCACTTATGGCAGAGGATTGATCGTGTTCTTTTTAATAATTCTTGGATGAATGCTATTAATGTTTTGCACCTCAGTAGAACTTTTTCTGATCATTCTCCTCTGCTTATCAACATTAATAGTAGGCAAATTAATGCTTCTTCTCAATTCAGATTTCAAAATATGTGGTTACGTAATACCTTTTTTGAGGTTGTTAAGTATAATTGGCAAGCTCCTTTACACCCTGATAACTCTATTGTTGGTATGAAAAGACTTTAGTTCAAGCTTAAGAGGTTAAAACAAGCTCTGAACTGGTGGAATCACAATGTTTTTAAAAATTTCTCTAATATTCTTCAAGCTGAGCAATGTGTTGCTTTTAATGAAAACATATGTCAAAATGACCCTTATGATGTTAATTTTTCTTTATTAAACTAGTCTAAACTTGATCTTTTTAACTTTTAAGCTCTGGAAGAGAATTTTTTGGAAACAGAAAGCTACTGCTAAGCCTTTGGTTGAGGGTGATAGTAACACTAAGTACTTTCATGCTTTAGCTAAGAGAAAAAGGATTAAGAATAGTGTCAATAATATTCAAACAGAGGATGGTTCTTATTCTACTGATAATGTTAAGATTGCCAATTTGGCTGCATTTAAAAATAATTTTAATAAAGCTTTTACTCCTATTCAGGTTACCGACCACTCTTTTATTCCTAACCTTCTCTATTATGATGATAATGAGTTCCTTTTTAAACCTCCCTCTTTGGAGGAAATTAAAGAGACTGTGTTTGGGATGAATAGTGATTCGGTGGCGGGTCTGGATGGTTATACGTCCCTTTTCTTTCAAAAAAGTTGGCATATTATTTATGATGATATTTTTTCTGCTACTTTGGATTTTTTTGTTGGTAACACTATTCCAAAATTTTTTACTTCTACCTCACTTGTGTTCATTTCTAGAAGTAACTCTATTCAAACATGGAATGATTTCTGTCCTATCAGTCTTTGTACTTTCTTTAACAAATTGCTCTCTAAAATTATTTAGAATTATTTTTCTTTGATTTTACCTAAAATTATTTCACCTTATCAAATGGGTTTTGTTAAAGATAGGGCTATTACGGAGAATATTCTTTTGGCTCAAGAATTAACTCAAGATTTGGATGTTAGGGTTAGAGGGGGTAATGCTATTTTGAAACTTATATTGCCAAGGCGTATGACAATATTAGTTGGAATTTCATTTACTTTATGCTAAATCTTTTTGAATTTAACCATGCATTTATTAATCTTATTAAAAATTGTATTGAAAATGTTTATTTTTCTATTATTCTGAATGGCTCTAATCACGGCTTCTTTAACTCTTCTCACGGTTTACGGTAGGGTGATCCGATTTCCCCTGCTCTTTTTATTATTACGGTTGAATTTCTATCTAAGGGACTCTCTAATTTATTTGATCTTAATCCTAGCCTTTACTTTAGAAGTTTGGCTGGATTTCTTATATCCTATTTATGCTTTGCTGATGATTTTATTGTTTTTACTAATGCTTCTATTAATAGAATTCAAAAAATTACAAATTTTTTTAATCTTTTTGAACTGTTTAGTGGTCTTACTTTTAGTAAAAATAAATGTTGTTTTATTACTTCTAAAAGGGTTTCTACTGATCGTATTCTTGCTATCAAAGATGATACTGGCTTCTCTCAGTCTAACTTGCCTATTATCTTGGTGTTCCTTTGTTTAAAGATACAAGACAAACTTTCTTGTTTAATGATCTTATTTCTTTGGTTCAGAATAAGCTTTTATCAAGGGATTATAATTTTCTTAGTTTTGGTGGCCGGGTTACTTTAATCAAAAGTGTTCTTTGCGCCTTACATGTTTATATGTTTTAGACTATTTTTCCTACTCAAGCTATCTGTAGTAGGATCCATAAGATTATTAATAAGTTTTTTTGGAAAGGTACACTCTCTTCTTCTAAATTTACTTGGGCTTCGTGGGATAATTGTTGTGGTGTGTTGGATGAAGGTGGGCTTGGCTGTAAGAATCTTTATGACCTTGCTAAGGCTTTCTCCTTTAAATTGTGGTATATTTTACATTCTAAAGAGAATATTTGGGCGACTTTAATGATTTCTAAATATTATGTGGGTAACCACCCAACCAATATTTCTCCAAAACTTGGGGATTCTAAAGTTTGGAAAAGATTTTGTAAGATTAAATGGGAAGTGGAGCCCCTTATCTCGTGGGGTCTTGGAGAAGGTAACATTTCTTCTAGCAGGATAAATGGATTGGTAAGGACTCTATTGATTCTATCTTGAACTCTACTTCTTGTGCTTCTATTAAAGTTAATTTTTTCTTCAATAATAATTATTGGGATTATGAGAAGCTTTCTAATTTGATCCCTGATTGCATTATTTTCCGTATTTTTAACCTGCCTATAAATAATATTTCTAAAGATATTAATTTGTGTGATTGTTCTAAAGATGGGGTTTTCATCTTAAAAATGCTTGGCATTCTTTTAGAATTAAAGGTAACTTGGACAATATTTTTGCAAACATCTAGCATAAGAGCATACCCTCTATGGTTTTTGTGTTTGTATGGAGAGTTCTTCATAAATTTATCCCTATGGAGGACAATCTGATTAAAAAAGGTTTCAGTTTTGCCTCTAAATTACAATGTTGTTTTCACATTGAAAATATGCACCATGTTTTAGTTTTTGGGCCTATGTCAGTTAGAACTTGGGTGTATTTTTATGATTTGTTTCAGCTAAATTATTTTAATGCTCATATTCCTCTTTACTTGTTACTTAAGTATTGGTTTATTGATACTAAAGGTCACATTCGCAATAGTATTCCTTGTCTTATTCTTTGGTTTCTTTGGTTGGAGTGGAATAACTCTATGTTCAACGGAGTTAGAATGAACCATCTCAATGTTATCTAAAGGGTAAAGGATAAGATCTTGGCTCTTATGACTATCAATTTGCTTACTGTTAAAGCTTTAAAAATTATTATCATCTCACCTCTTCTTTGGGGATTGGCTGGATGAAGGCCTCTAATTCTATCAATGTTGTTTATTGGATGAAGCCTCCTCCAAATGTTTTTAAACTAAATGTTGATGGTAATTATTCAAAGTTTGGTGCTGGTTGTGGCGGTCTGATTCGTGATAGTAATGACCGTTTGATTGTTTCTTTTGTGGGCCCGGTTCATAATAGTAATATTGATTATGCACTTAGTATGGCTATCCTTTATGGTATCCAACTCTGCATTCCTCTGAACTTAATCAATTTTGTTATTGAAGTGAATTCTGGTTTTAACATCTCTCCTTTTTTGGATTTTGAGGAGGTGTGCTGTAACCCAATCCTCTTCTATGTTGTTAGGGAAATTAAAAGACTGTTGTTATTTGTGAATAAGTATTTTTTTTCATGTTGGTAAGGCTGGTAATTCCTGTGTTTCTTAGCTTGCTAATTATGGTTGCAATCTTGGTTGTTTATCTGATTTTATTCCATTTACTATACCTGCTCCTCTTAATGGTTTACTACATCTTAATGCGTGTGGGATCCCTTATATTTTCACTTAACTATGTGTATTATTTCATGCTGGTTTGGTTGGTTTGGCCTCTAGCCTTGTCTATTTTCTGGATGTGGCTGATTTATTTTTACTATTTCTGTATTCTCTATGCTGCTAGGTTATTCTACTGGTTTAGGTTGTTGGGTTTGTCCCTTTAGGCCTTTTGTTGTTGGATTTGTACTTTCCATTATTATGGTTTCTTCTTGGTTGTTAGGTACTTTATTGGCTGCAGATCCTTTTTTGCTGCCACAAGGTTCTCGTGTTTATTCTTCTTGGACCTTCTTCATTGGATTGCTGGGAGGTGTTATTTATTCCAGTTTCTTTTCTTCTTGGATATGCGTCTTCTGGACCCTTTTATCTAGATTGTTGGGAGGTTTCGGTTATGCTAGCTTTGCCTTGTTGGGTATTGTGTTCCTGCTTTCAATTTTCCTTGCGGGTATATGTTGACGGGCACTTTATCTAGTCTTTGTAATTATTTTATGGATCGTTGTAGCTTTCATGTTGTTCCTATTGGTTGGTTCCATCTTTTATGCAGTAACACTTTTCTTGTGTCCAATGTTCTAGCTAAATTCATTGTGAATTTTGACTTGAGCGATGATTTTACTAGTTTATATGCTGATGGTTATACCATTGTTGCTCTTCTAACATCTTTTAATGGAGTTCTGGGGGTAATCGTGGGGATGTGGCTAGTCTCTATGCTGTTGCTGTTTTTGTTTTTTGCTGGAAATTGTCTCACAGTTTATTTTTTCTGTAGTTTATCTTTTTTGGGTGGCATGGTTTGTTTGGTTCTCTATGCCTTATGTTGTTGGTTCCTGTTGGATGGGTGCATCCTGGTAGGGATGGCTGGTTTGTACTGATAGATGGTTGTTGTCCTTATTTCTTTGAGAATTTAGGTAGTTGTTTCAGTAATCAGTGGATGGGCCTATTTTAGATGGATTTTGGGTTATATGAAGGTAGGATTGAGTGGCTTGTGGATGTTCCAAATGAGGCTTTTCATAAATTATTACTGAGCTCTTTATGTTGCAAATCTATTTTCATGACTTATGTTTTGATGATTGACAAACACTATTGATTCTCTTGGACTCCCTGTTACTTCTAACTTTTTCAGGAATCAAAGATTGGACGAACAAATGAAGCCAGTTCAAGGTTGTGTAGGTTTAGGGTTGAGTCATTCTGTACTTTGTTTTTTCTCTTCTTGAGTCTATTTGTAATGATCAAAGAGGCTGATGTTAAGTAACCCTACACACACACACACTTGAGAGACTTAGAATTTCTGTTTTTACTCATATCGGCCAGGATGATATTTACATCATCCTAGACGATCGGGCTCTGGCTTAAAATATAAATCTAAACAAGGTTTCTTAATTAAGGTAGCCGTTATTAACAAATCATCCTGGACGATACGTGGATCGGCCAGGACGATAAGCTCAAAACAGAAAGAAGTTGCCGCCATAGACAATTAAGATATACTGTATTTTTTAATAATCGGGCAGGACGATCATTGATCGGCCTGGACGATATTTACAAATTATGCCTTAATTGATCAAAAAATTAAGGGAGTAATTAAGGATGATTGATACGAATCAAGCCAATTTTAAATCATCCAGTTTGCATTCAGGGCGATGCTCTGGCCGATCTTTTGAGATTTGTACTGATCGGCCAGGATGATGTCCATATCGGCCTAGACGATATTGTCGGCAACTTGCAATTAATGAGCTTCTTTGAAGCTCTTCTATTTAAGAGCTCTTGTTCAACATTTTGATCAACCTTAGTGCTGCTGCCTTGACCTGAGAAGGCCTTGAGGAGAGAAAGAGAGAGAGGGAGAGAGAGAGGATCTTATGAGGGG
>NW_021318800.1:1018233-1070457 GCF_001605985.2 Dendrobium catenatum | reverse complement strand
GATCGACATGATTTGTACTGATCGGCCAGGACGATGTCCATATCGGCTTGGACGATATTGTCGGCAACTTGCAATTAATGAGCTCCTTTGAAGCTCTTCTACTTAAGAGCTCTTGTTCAATGTTTTGAACAATCTTTTGCTGCTGCCTTGACCTGAGAAGGACTTGAGGAGAGAAAGAGAGAGAGGGAGAGAGAGAGGATGTTTTGAGGGGGAGCTTGTGAGGGGATTCATAAGGGTTTCTTCAAGGATCACTCTACCTCTTCTTCGTTTAGAGTTTCTCATCCATGGAAGGGTCGGTAGAGGTAAGGAGTCAGCATCTGATTGTGGTTCTCTGCCAGCTTCAATAGGAAGCAAAAGGAGATATGTTCTCTGCCTTGCCAGCGGGGCAAAAAGGACTTCTTTCTGAGAGCTTCTCCGCCTAGTCGTGGGGGCTAAAGGAGAAACACGTTTTGTAGTGCAAGACTTGGAGGGTGTTTCCAAGGAGTGGAGTTAGGTCAAGTTGACCGAACCACTATAAATTTTTGTGTTATTGTTTTCTTGCTTCCGCACTTTAAATTTTGCACTTATTTTTTCTTGTGGTGTGATTTTGGTTTGTGATCTTATTGCTTTTGTTGAAAAGAATTTTAAAATACCAATTCACCCCCCCTCTTAGTTAGCTTGGGCTAGTTCTATAGGGCTTAACATCCCTAACGAACATTCACTTTAAGTCTTAATTCCAAGTTAGGCTTTACTTGGCACATCTTTTATTACACTACATTCCTTTATATTTCCTCTTTATAGTTTTGTGATTATTTAACATATCTTTTGTGGCGGTGTAGGTTTTTTGTTTGCAACTGCTTCTTTGTGCAGGTGGAGCTTCTTTTGGATTAGTCTAAGGATTTTTGTAGAAAGATTTGGCTTATTTGTGTTATTCTTATCTTTCTTTTTTGGATGCTTGTCTATAACATCAATAGATTGTTACTAGGTTCTATTGTATTTTTGGTAATTGGCTCATAGGTTCTCTTTTAATTTTTTTTGCAGCTCTTTTGAGCAGTAGTGAGCCGATGAACTCCTTTATGGACTATGTACTTGTTTTTAATATTAATGCATAAGCCCCTTGTGGGTTTTTAATTTAAAAAAAAAAAACAAGATGATCATGTGCCATAGAACACAAGTTTGTTATCTCTTCTTTAGCTTCAGTTTCAGAAGAGTCAGATGTAGAATTTGCCAAGATAGCCTTTTGGGTTCTTAGCTTTCCCTTCTTGAACTTGGGTTTCTCCTCACCCTACTCCTTGCTTGGGTGATCGTTAATTTTAGGGCAATCAGATTTTACATGTCTCGGCCTCTTGCATTCAAAGAAAATCACATCAGAAAAAACTTTAGAATTCTTGCTATTCATAACTTGGTTCCATTTTTAATGGTGCTTTGCTTATTTCTCAAAAAAATTTTGAATTTCCTTATAATTAAGGAAATCTCATCATTCTCAAAACATGAAGTATATGTGTCAGAATCATCAACCTTTAAGGCTATAGTTTTGTCCTTCTTTTTCTCCCCTACATCAAGTTATCTTTGGTTCAGGCCTTACTCATAAGTAATGAGTAATCCAAGTTATCTATAGAATAAACGTTGAAATCCTTGGATTTAGTTATAGCAGTAATCTTAACATAAAAGGAAGAAGGTAAACATCTCAAAATTTTGATATCTTTCTTATTTTTTGTTCTATCTTCTTAAGGCATGTAGGTTGGGGACTATTTGTGTAAATTTAGTATACATTTCAAATATTGACTCACTAGGTTTCATGTGAAAATATTTGTAGTCATGAAGTAAAGTATTTTACCTAGATTTCTTAACATTACTTGTGCCTTCTTAAGTAATAGATAATCTATCCAAAATGTCTTTAACAGTTACACATGTTGAAACACATAGGTAATCTTTATATTTTAGTGCACAGAAAAAATATTTTAAACATTTTGCATTAAGTTGTGCTAGATCTCTATCATTAAAAGTCCTTTTAGAGAAAGGAATTTCAAATTTTATGCCATAATTTCACTTGTTAGTACAAAATAACCTTCATTTAGAAGCATCTACATATGATAATTTATAGATTACAAAAAGGTGAACATGCGACTTTTCCAAAAATTAAATGGTATATTATAAAATTGGGGTGGTCCAGTAATGGAATACCCTTCCTCCATATTTTGATTAGCAAAGTTAGCCATGGATCTTTAATTCAAAGTTTTCTAAAACTTGATTTTTTGAATCCCGATCTGATATCACTTGAAAGTTTGTCAGGGTTTTTAAGCCCTTATGAACTAGCCCGAGTATAACGAAGGGGGGTGGGGGTAAGGTAAATTTGTTTTAAAAAAAAAATAACTTAAACTACAAAGAAAATCTTTTTGAGATTTTTTATATTAAAAAAAAACTACTTTTATTCCTTGGCGAAAGCAGAACAATTTAACAGAAACATAATTATGATATTTCAACCACACAAATATTCAAGAGTAAATAATGCAAAAATTAAGTGCATGAATAAAAATATAAAGAACACACTAGATTTTTATAGTGGTTTGGTCAACCTAACCTACATCCATACCCCGGAGCCTCCCCTCCAGGTATTACACTAAAACTATAGTGTCTATCCTTTTACTCCCACAATTAAGCAGAGAAGCCCTTACAAAATATTTTCACCGACACCCCAGTGAGGCAAAGAACCTAGACTCCTTTTTATTCCACCTAAAGCAGGCAGAGAGCCCTAACTCCTTTTGCTTCATCCTAAAGCAAGAAGAGAACCTTGATCTATTGCTGATGAAGACCACCCTAGAGCTACCATGGAGCCAAAGATGACAATTTAACAATACAACTTGATTCCTTGCTTGGAGCAACCTTTGTGAACACCTCATAAACTCCCCTTCAAAAGATTCTCTCTCTCTCTCTCTCTCTCTCTCTCTCTCTCTCTCTCTCTCTCTCTTTCTCTCTCCCCCCTAGATTTCCTTCTCCTTCTATAAGCTCTCTCTATTCAAGACATCAACAAAAGATTATATCATTAGTAAATAAGAGAGCATAAAAAGAAGGCCTTAAAAATGCCCTAATTTTCAACTTTCCATCAAAGATCGTCCAGGATGATCAACAGATCATCCTATATGTTTAGTATAAATTAGCCCTTCCAACCAGGATGATATGAGTTCCTATATGATTAGAACACAAAGTTATTTCTAATTTTAGGATGAAGTAGACATCATTTTGTACGATTAGCTCAAAATCAGACATTATTTTCCAACATATAGTTTAGGGCATCCAAGAGATAAATAAGGATTATATGTAGAAATATAAGTGATCGTATAGGATGATGTTGTGATAGTCCTGTACGATTAGTTCAAAATCAAACATTATTGTCCACTAGATAGTTTGGGATCTCTAGGAGATTTAGGAGAAAACTTAGTTTTTTTTTTTTACAGATCGTTCAATATAATTCTGCAATCATCCTAGATGATATAATCAATTAATCTAACCTCAATAACTCTCCTAATAAACTAATCAATTTATGGATGATTTTTACGAATTATCCAGATAATGATCAGGATTATCTTATATGATTAGTGCAAATTTGTGTGTTTTAAAATCTTGCCTAAATGAGTTTGGCAGCTAGTTTTTATGATTTAAGCATATCATCTAGGATGATGGGAGTATCGTTAGTATGATTTAATTAATTAGATTTACATGACCTAGATGCCCTAATTAGGGTTGAGAGAAGAACATTAAAAAAAACTATTCAAGATGATATAAAATTGTTCTGTACAATTTGGTCAGAAAAATTAATTTTCTTTATCTTCCTTTACTCACTCCCTTAGGTGTATGTGTGAAAGGTTACGTAGCTTCATGATCCACCATATCACAATTTACCCAAGAAAAGATAGAACATGTATTTAAAATAAAATTACAGACTTGACTCAGTCCTAGTCTACCTGATCTTGAGTTGGCTTGAGAGTGAGTTTGTGGACCTAAAATGTTAGTATTCAACATATGAAATGGATATGAAATGAACTTTAATTATTAGGATATAACATAGTAAATAAAAAGTTTAATGTTTATTATTATCAAAATCACAAGACTAGAGCCCAGGTCTGTAACAACCATTGTATTAGTAGTGAGGGCACAACCATTCAATCTTCCATCAACTGAAGGATCATAAAGATCACATATCATGACTTTGACAAAATTATGAAAGTCCATTCTTTTGCTTTTCTCACAGATTATGATTAGATTCTTATTAAAATAACCCTTAGTGAGTCATTGATAAATTACAACATTTCTCATATCAACACCTTAGTTCAAGATGCCTGAATTATTCAACAAATCCTTTGCAATTCTATCATTACAAATGTTGGGGATCCGATAAACATCACACCTCTTATGTCCCTCACTTCCTATTTTATATGGGTTAAAATTGATTTCAATGCAACAGATCTAATTATTTAATACCTTTAAAATAATACTTGCATTCAAAATCCTAGAAATAAGAAAAATTTAAATCTTGCCTTAGGTCTCATCAATGCCTTATCCTTGAATCCAAATACTACATTTAATAACCTACACTACCTAGCCATCTTCCAAATTTTCTAATCAAATAGCTACTTCCATACCCTTCATAGAACTTACTCTCAAAATATACCTTTTATTAACCTTGAAATAGAGGAGACAGAGGGAGGTCAAGCACAAGCTCTAGCAGTAGCACCAGTACAGAAACCCACTCAACATTAGACCCTATTTTAGAGATTTGATCAGTGGGAGACTTGCTTTGACACTTATATTGTGGAGAAATACAAATAATATGAGGATAATATAACGTGGTTTGGATAGTAGTTCATATTAGTTCATCGATATTTTTAACCACCACCACCTTATTAGTGACCTTCTTATTTTTTGATTGTCTTGTTTATGTTTTATGTCTTTATTTTAATGAAATCTAGTATCCCTAACTTGTGATTGTGATGATAATAAATATTATTAATTGAGCTTTTATTTCTCCAAGCTTATGTATTGGATAATGTTTTTATCTGTGTGCACAAATATTTCTAGTACATCATAGACCGCTAAGATTTAATGAAGACTCATGTTTGGGTTGAATAGAATTTAAATCAAATGTGTTTAGAATATTAAATTTATTATATTTTCTATTTCTTGAGTCTGGCTGCATAAGGGCGTTGTGAAATTTGAATCCGTGCACACACATAAGAGGAGTGAGGAAGATTTGAGATGAAATTTTTTGAACTAATCATACCGTATGATTAAAATCATACTGTAAGATTTATAATCAGAAAAGAGATGAAAAACCTAATTGAACCATTAAATCTAACAAACTAATCGTATTGTATGAGGCCAATCATATTATATGATTTGTTTTTATATGAGAAACCTTAGCTAATAAAAAATTAAGTATGATTTTTAAAAAATAAGTTTTCAACTAATCATATTATATGATATTTTAAATTTTAATTATTTTATCACCCATAAATATTAAATAAAATCTAAGAAAATAATACCGTACAATCTTGATAGTACCATATAATTGATAATGATGAAATATGATTTTCCCATCGATCACATCTAATGAAACCTTAATTTTTGAACTAATCATATAATATGATATTTATATTATATTGTATGAACTATTGATATTACTCTAACTATATTGCAAGATATGAATCATACTGAATGATTAAAAGAAATGATTTCCAATCATCCCCATCGCTATCTTATTTGAATAGAGTAAAATTAACCTAATCATATTGCATGAAGTTATGATTGTATTGCATGATATGTATGCTAAAATTGTATAGTTTTTTTGGTTATTTTTTATCATTATACTTGATGAGTCATTTTTTTGAATTTATTGTGCTATATGAACCAAGATCGTACTGCAAAAATAAAGATGGAAAAATTAAAAATTTTGGTTTTTTTAAAGCCTTGTACTTAAGAATCCTTTTGAAGACTTTTTTATAAAGTCTTTTGCTTATTGAAGGAACTCTGAGGGAGACTTTTGTTAAGAAACTTTAGGCTTAGAGTGAAATAGAAGGTGAGGTTGTGTGTTAGGGAGGAGTGTGAGGGGCTACAAATTGTTTCTCTAGGTAAGGATTTACCTAGCTTCCTCCTATGGTTTTGGTGAGTTCTTAAAGATTCTATTTATAGAGAAGTTTCAAGGTCAATAGCCTGCGGTTATCTACCTTTATCGAGATGGTGAAAAGGATTGTGGTTCTCTTCCTTTACCAGGAGGGTGAAGAAGGATTGTGGGTTCTCTACCTTCTTTAGGAAGGAGAAAAAGGATTGAAAGTCTGCTACCATCACTAGAAGGGTGACATATCTTCCAGTTCTTTGTTGCACTAGGTCTGGAGGAAGAGATTTTTATAAAGGCTTCTCCGCCTTACTATGGGGGCTAATGGAGAGACAATATAGTGTTAGAGCATTACAAGGACAGGACAACTCCGGGGAGATGATGTATGTCAAAGTTGATCAAACATCTATAAAATCTAGTATATTCTCTTTCTTATTTGCTTTTTTAACATTTTTTACTTCTTTATTTCTATAATTTGAATTACTGCATGAGTCTCATCATTTACTATCAATTACAATAAGGTTAATTTGTGGTTTGGGAAAATTTTATGTCTTGATTGATATATTTGTTCCTTAAAAACAAAAAAAAAAATTTAAGCTCTAATTCAAAATTGCATGTTTTTAGTTTATAGCTTGCATTTATTTTAAAATTATTTTCTAACATAAAGAGAAAAATATTATCGTTGTAATTTTTTTAAAGTACAAATTCACCCCCCCCATCCCCGCCACTTGGTGCACCATAGAATAATTCATTGAGGTCTTACAACCTCCCTGAACTTTTATGTTGTATCATAGCCAATATTGAAATTTAGATTTTAAAATCTTCAAGTAAAGATCTAATGGCATAAATTGGAAATAGAATACTACGATAGGTTATTCAATAACCCTTCCACTATTATTTGAAAACATTCCTTTTAATTTTTTTAGAAAATTTGTATGTCTACTTTTTTACAAACCATTGACTATAAAATTTGACATAGGATTCAAACTAGTTATTCACTTCTATCTCGAGTAGTTAATGGTATCAAAACTAATATTTTGTTTACTAAATGAAGTGAAGAGGATAGAGAATATGCTCAATTAAAGGTAAATATATGAATAATTTTTGTATGCTTTGAAATATGAGGATTATATGTTAGTATGTACCTGTACTATTAGGAAAACAATATGGGATAGAATGTGCATCACATATGAGGGAACTAGTGATGTCAAATAGTCTATGTTAAATATTCTACTACTTGACTATGAACCTTTTTTGCAAGAAACCTAGGGAAACTATTTTTGAAATATAAACTTGGTTTGCCTAGATAGTGACATCACTATATACATCAGGTAGAAAACTTTCTAATTTTGAAAAAGTCAATAAGATTTTATGTTGCCTACCTAGTTCTTGTGTTGTTAAAGTCACTACGATCTCAGAATCAAAGGATTTAAATGTATATTTAATCGACAACTAAACAAGGTCACTCATTGCCTAGAAGAAATGAGTGAGTCAAAAGGCTACTTGATGTAGGTGATAAAATGAGGGAGAAGATTGTGGATCTGAAAGTAAATGATTTAAATAGTGATAGTTTGATAGCAGAGGAGGATGGTGACATTTTGTTCAAGACTTTACAGTTTAAAAATTTTCTAAAGAGAAAGCAAAAGCGTCATAACAACAATAGAGCAAATGTAAAAGAAATAAATATTTTAAAGCATCATCTGAAATGATATGTTTTAAATGTAGGAAATTAGGACATCTTTAAACAGACACAACTAACTTAAAAAATCACCAAATCATGGTGAAGGATGAGGAGAAGGTAAAATTCAAGAAAGGGAAGGAATAGACACATAAGGCATTTTGGGCTGATGCCACCTCAAAATCATTACAAGAAGAAGTGCAATAGGAGTTAACAAACCTATGTCTTATGGCTAATGGTAATCTTCATCAATCATATCAAGATGAAGTATTTCATCTAGCTTATGATGAATCATTTATTATTTTAGAATAAACTCTTTATTCATATAGGTAGTTAAAAAAGATATATGCCAATTTGAACACTAATTTTACTATCATGCAAAAAGAACATAAATGTTTGATAGTTAAACATTCTAATTTAGATAACAATCACATGTGTTTACTTGATAAGGTTGGTCCATTAAATTAGAAACATATTGATTTATCTACTATATATAATCCTTGTAAGAAAAATATAATGAGACTAGTAAATTCATTCCCAGGTTTGTGCCATTCATATGGCATGCCAGGTCATGTAGCCTGCACTTACACTATCTATCATAGGACACATTTAGTGTGGAGGCCAAAATTGCTGTAAATCTTTACTCAAGTATTGTGAATTTAATGATAATAAATATTATTGGATTTCTTATTATGATATCTCATATTAATTGATATTATTAGATATCTAGTATGTGTACTTATAAGGTTAGATATCGCATATTAATTGATATGTATAACTTATGATATCCCGTATTAAATTGGTATTATTATATATCCCATATTAATTGATATTTTTTCATACACTGATATTTTAGGTCCACTATATACTTATAAGGTTAATCAGCTCATGATTGGGTAGAAAAGGGGTAAGTATGTCATGAAGAGTATGTATTTTTTACTTCTTATTTATTTTTATCTTTCTAAATTTAAATCATGTATTTAGTGGATACTAATCTTGGAAGCCATGCACAAACACTCTATGGAATAAGTTAGTGAAAATATGAAAAGTTAGATTTGTTGAACTAATTGAACTATATGATTCATATCGTAATATACAATTAGTAAAAAACAATGGTCAAAATGGTTAATTATGATAATTAATGAAAGATGAACTAATTATACTATATGATATATATTGTATAGCATGATTAGTTAAAATTTTGGATTGTATTGTATTGAAATTTAGATAATATTTTGAAATTCAAATTTTTTGCTCATAATATTGTATAATAAGAATTGTATTGAATGATATATTTAAATCTTGCCTATATAATTTTTATGATTAGGAAACAAATTATTATAAATTGATTTAGTAAGATCGTACAGGTTGATTTGACCATTTATACTATATAACCTGATTCCTAAATGGGAATATAATAAATCATCACCAATCATACTAGAAGATAATCTAAATCATTTGACTAATCGTACTAGATGAAGCTCTGAATCATCCTAGATAATTATCTTAATTCCTTGAATTGATTGTGCAACACTTAGTTATTTGCATAGTAATAATATGAGTAGTTTAAACTAATCGTGCAAGATGATCCATGATCATACCTGATGAATAAAGTTTCCAAAATAAAATTTAGGGCTTTTTGTGAGGCCTTATATTAAATCTTTCTCATTGACTTGTTTAAAAAGTTCTTGGATATCAAGTGTTCTTGAGAGGGAGCTTTAAGAAGAAGTTTTATAAGAGCTTTTGGAAGAAAGGGAGAGCTTGTGTGTAATGGATAAGTAGTGTGAGAGGATCACATGGTTGCCCCAAGCTAGTGTTTTGCCAATTTCCTCCAAGTGTCTGTTTAGGTTTCTTGGTTGGCTCTGGGGAGAAATTCTTTAGCTCAAGAATGTGGTTCTTTGCCAGCACTAGAAGGGTGAGAAAAGAGTTCAAGGAACACAACCTTCTCTAGGAGGGAGAAAAATATTAATGGTCCACTAGTTTCACTCTGAGGGTGACAAAGCTTCTGGCTCTCTGCTTCATCGAGTTTGTTAGAAGGGATTTATGTAAGGACTTATCTGACTTATTATGGGACAAAAGATGAGACACTATTTTGATAGTGCATTACTCAAAGTGGAGGAACTGGGGAGTGGAGGTAGGTCATTATTTGACCAAACCATTATAAATCTCAAGTTAGTTTATTTTGATTTCTATTTTTCGCATTTTAATTTTCACTCTTTAAATTTTTTATAACAGCATGTTGAAAAATTCACACGTCTACATTTTTGCTATTCATTAACTATAGAAGTTGGCATATGATTCAAATTGGTTATTCAATTTTATAACATGTAGTTAATTGTGTTAAAACTAATATCCCCTTTAATGAATGGAGTTACGAGGATAGGGTACTCTCATAATTAAATGATAAATGATTGAATTGTTTCTGCTATACTTTAAAGTCTAAGGATTATATGTGAGTTTTTAGATGCACTATCAGAATAAAAGTTTGAGATAGGTTATGAATAACTTATGATGTAACTAGTAAAGTTAATTAGTCCAGGCTAAATATTCTACTCCATGACTATGAACTTTTCACATGAAACCTAACGTGACTATATCCAAAATGTATATTATGTTCACCTACATCCTTGCATGCCTTAAGTAGAGAACTATCAAATTTTGAAAAAAGTTAATGCAATTTCACATTGCTACCAAGCTCTTATGATTCTAAAATAATTAAAATTATTGAATCAAAAGATTTGAATATTTACTCTTTTGATAATTTAATTTGATCACTCAATGCTAACGAGCAAGGAATAAGCCAAAGGCAAGATTATGCAGGGGAAAAGAAGGAGTGAACTGTGGCCTTAAAGGCAATTGATTCATATAGTAATAGTTTTATAGTGGAGGAAGATGATGACATCACATTGATGACATGAAAATTCAAAGATTTCTTTAAAGAAAGTAGAGGCTTCATCAACCACAATGGAGTAAAGGTAAAAAATAATAAAAAATTGAAAGTGTCATATGACATGATCTATTTTAAATGTGGAAAATTAGGTCATCATCGAATAGGCTGCCCCAACTTGAAGGCTATCCTAGTGAAGGAGAAGGGTGAATATATAGCAAAACAAGAAAGGTAAAATTTAGGAAGGGAAAGAACATGACACAGAAAGCCTTTCGGGCCAACTTTTCCTTAGAATAATAAAAATAAGAAGTACAGGAGGAGGTAATAAATGTTTGTTTTGTGGATAAAGACAATCTTGATCAATATGATTAAGATGATGTATGTCAACTTGCCTATGAAGAATTATTTGTTATATAAAAAAAATCATGATGCATATAGGAAGTTTAAAAATATGTATGCAAATATGAATACTAATTTTATTACTTTGGAATAAGTGTATACTAGATTGGTTAGAGAGCATTCTTCTTTATATAGCTATCATATGACTTTATATAATGAATATGATGCATTAAACAAGAAGCAAACTGATTTATCTAATGCATATAGTTCCTTCAAAAACCCTTCATATTAAAAAAGAAAAATCATTAAAAGAATTAGAAGCATGTGCAATACTAATTTATGAAAGTGAGCATGCAATAAAAATACAAGTATCTATTCTAGAAAGTATAACTAAGTTTCTTAAATAATAAATAAAAGCACTTTAAAATAGTAAACCATCACTTACTTTGGCATAGTTTCATAACCCTTCCCCACAACATGTATCATATAAACATAGGAAGAGGCACCATAACCCACTTAGATTAGTAAATCTTTTTCTTGGTTTTTGGTATTACTCTTGTGGCCTATTAGGAAACATAGTATGCACTTGCACTTTCCACTACTTGGACACATTTTGTGTTGATGCCCAAATTACATGAATAACATTATAAGATGAAATCATATCATTTATTCAAGCATAAGGTTGAATCTAAAGTCACTTGATTCCCAAATCTAATTTTTAAGTGACTTCGTAGGAGTGCTCTCACAAAAGACCTACTGAGAGCATCTGGTACATGACATTAAATGCTCGAGGCATATAACTAGTGATTTAAAGTGGTTCATCATACTAGAGGCTACGTCTGAAAGAAAGGTAACACTAGGAGACAATACCACAATAAAATAGGTTGGCCGAGATAAAATTAGAAACTAATGATACTTTACAATTGAAAATGTTTTTTAATCGATGGTCTAAATCTTATCTTACTAGGTATTTCTCAATTATGTGGTAAGTGCTTTGACATTAAATTTGTTTTTGCAAAACGTGTGATCTATTTAATTGGAAAATTAGTTTAAGAATAAAATGAATAAATAATGTTTATATGATTGACTTGAACTGTATTGAATATTTTGATTCTATGTGTTTGAAAATAAATGTTGATGATTTTAGTATATGGCATAGGAGATTATGTCATGCAAGTATGATGGCCCTTATGAATATTACACAAATAATATAGATAGAGGCATACCTAAGCTAGACTTTACTAATGACCACCTTTGTGATGCATGCTAACTAGGGAAAATAATTAGGTCTTCATTTCACTCAATAAAAGACATCAATACCTCATGGCCAGTAGAAATCCTTCATATAGACCTACTTTGATCAATTAGTATAACAAATCTAGGAGGAAAGACTTATGGATTTATAATTATAGATGACTTCTCTTGATTTACTTGGGTTAGATTCCTAACATATAAGAGTGTGTCATTTGAGGAATTTTGAACTTTCTCTACCTGGATACAAAGGAAATTAGGAAGTAAAATTTTAAGCATTCTTAGTGATCATGGTGAAGAGTTTGAAAAAGATAAGTTTGAATCCTTCTATCAATAAATAGGAATAGAACATAAAATCTCTTCTGCTAGAACCACTCAGTAGAATATAATAGCTAAGAGGAAAATTAAACCATTGTAGAAACTGTAAGGACCATGCAAGCTAAATATTCACTCCCTATATAGTTTTTAGTAGAAGTCATTATTACTTTTTGTTATATTTTAAATAGGGTGAATGCTAGATCTAAATTAAATAGAACACCCTACAAACTCCATAAGGGTATGACACTCAATCTTTCTCATTTGCATGTCTTTGGGTGTATATGCTTCATTATAATCGATGGAAATTCACTCTTAAAAAATTTGATCCCAAGGTTGATAAAGTTGTCCTCATAGGATACTCATTTGTGGGTAAGACCTATAGAATATTTAATGTGAGGACCTTGGTAGTAGAAGATTCTACCCATTTGGTATTTAATGAGTTAGATGGGACCTCTAAAGCTAAACCTAAAAAAGATATAGGTCATTCAAGTGGTATAATCTATTTTCATAGGAGATAAAGTAAAACATCAGGGGCCATTACCTAGAGAATAAAGATATTCTTCTAGCCATTCTAATGAATTAATCATAAGAGACCCATTTGTAGGGGTTAGAACTATGCATATACTTTTAAAGCAGTTTAGTCATTAAAAATTTACCTCAATAATAGAACCCACTAACATTAATCAGGCCCTAACTGATGAGTTCTTGTTCCTAGAAATGCTAGAAGAATTTAATTATTTTGTTAAAAAAGATGTTTGGGAGTTCTTAAGTAGACCTAAAGAATAAGATGTTGTAGGAACAAAATAGGTTTTTAAGAATAAAATGAATTTCTTTAGAAAAATAGTAAGAAACAAGGCTAAAGAAGTAGCATAGGGGTATAATCATATTTAAGGGATTGATTTTAAAGAGACATTTTCCGCTATAGCTAGACTAGAAGCCATTACAATGCTCTTATCCTTTTCTTTCTTTAAAGGATTTAAGTTATATCAAATGGATTCTAAAAGTTCTTTCTTAAATAGGGTTATCAAGGAGGATGCACATGTTGAGCAAACCCTAAGTTTTTAGAACTTAAAATTCCTTAATCATGTACTCAAACTAAAACAAGGCTTTGTATGGGTTGAAGAAAGCACCTAGAGTTTGATATGAAAGACTGAGTACATTCATTTTAGATAGAGCCTTTATTGAGGGTAGTGTTGACACCATCCTATTCCTAAAGGATTAAGGGGAAGACCTACTCATAGTGCAAATCTAAGTTGAAGTAATATTATTTGGATCCAAAAATAAAAATCTTTTTGATAAATTCTCAAAAACCATATATGAGGAGTTTGAGATGAGCATGTTAAGATAGCTAAACTATTTTCTTGGATTTAGTATGGAGCAGAAGGACGATGGAACTATTCTAAGAAAAATAAAATACATCAAGGAAATCCTTAAGAAATATGAAATGGATAATGCTAATGCAATAAACACTCCCATGAGCTCTATAACTCAGTTAGATAAGGATCTAAATGGAAAACTAGATGATCATAGGAAGTATAAAGGGATAATTATATCACTTCTTTACTTGTTTTCCTATAGCCCTGATATTATGTTTTAAGTTTGTTTTTGTGCTAGATTTCTGGTAGAACCCAAAGTATTTAACATGACTATAGTAAAATGAATATTTAGATATCTTCTTAGAACCCAAAACTTAAGAATGTTGTATCCTAGACATATCCTTTGAAATCATAGGATATTCTGATTTAGGCTTTACATGTTGTAGGGTTTATAGGAAAGGCATCTTTAGAAGAATCCAATTCATAGAACAAGCTTTTGTCTCCTGGTTCAGTAAAAAAAAAAACTGTATTGTCATATCTACTGCTGGTAGAATAATTGTTGTAAGATGTTGTGTTGCACAAGTCCTACGAATTAAATAATAAAACTTAGATCTTAGACTACATGTAAGGACGATTCATATCTTGTGTGGTAACACTAGTGCCATTTGTATATCAAAGAACAAAATCCATGATTAAAGGACAAAAACCATAAACATTTAGCACCATTTCAATAGAGACCATGCGACAAAATGGGATATGGAGCTACATCATGTAGCTACTAAATATCAATTTGCTGATATATTTTCAAAACCCATAGCCTTAAAACCTCTACCCCCTTAAGGACTAGACTGGTATGATAGATATTCATGCTTGAATTAGGACGATTTGAAAATTAAAAAAAAAATTGCCTTCTTTGTGCTTTTTTAATTTGTGTTTTTTTTTTTTTTTGAAAAAGTTTAAAAAAATTATGTTTTTATGTGTTTTTCTTTTAAACTTATTTTGTAATTGTTCGTATTATTTCTTGTGATTTTTTTGTGTTCTTTTTATGGAGCTTTCCTAATCATCACACACCACCTTGTTTGTTCTGTTCTCATTATATTGTATGATTTCACATCGTACTTTCTCTCTTTGCTTGCACCACCCTTCAATTTATTCTCAAACTTGCTTATTCAAAACTTCTTTTCTAATTTTTTTCTAATATCTAAATTAGTATTTAGGGCACATCCCTCCAAACTTATGTAAATAGAGGGCTAGTCAAAATTATGTACCATGTTGTTAATGAATTCCTCTACTTTCCTCAACTGGTTAAAAAATTCACCTTCTAGCACCAAATCCTGAATATGATATTACCCTTATAAATACTTCTATTAGGAAAACAAATCTAACATACCACATCACCCATGTCAATACCTTAGTGCATGATGCTAGAATCATATATCATATCCTTAGTAACTCCATAATTCTAAAAGTTGGGGATTGAATTAACATCAAACCTCTTCTATCCATGACTACCTACTTAAAAATGGCTGTGATAGATTTCAATGAAAATAATCTAATCATTTAATATGCTGAGAATCTAACTTGCATTAGAGATCCAAGGCACGAAAGAAAGCCAAATCTTTCCTTAGGCCTCATAATTAATTTTATCCTTAAATTCAAATGTAGCTTCCGATTCACTGTACCCCCAGATTACCTTCCATTTTCTATTCTAATAGCTCCTTTCATGTCCTTCATAACTCTAATCACTGTATTATTCCCTATTGGGATGACGAGCTAGTGGAAGCAAAGGGAGGTCCAGTACAAACACTAATTACAACACAAGCACAAGTCTACCAATAGTTTCAATATGATATGCTAGTTCAGTAATTTGACCAATGGGAATCTCATTTTGATAACTATGTAGTAGATCAGCAATAATAGCATGACAATGATATGGCTCACTATGATAACTATGTAGTGCAACAACAACAATAGCATGGCATTGACATAGCTTAGTTCGGGGAGCAATTTACTTTATTCCACTCATTCTTCCTACCACCACTGCCAACTCAACTAGATTAGGACCCTTCATATTTTAGCTTGCTTTATGTTTTTGTAAGTGTATGCATTTCATTTTTTTTTACTTTTGTGCTTTGTGATGTACGTGATTCACTTTAGTGTCATTATTTAGTTGTTTTCTCTATTTTTATGATGTCAAAACAAGGACTATTTTGTTTTGGTAGGTTGTACTTTATGATTGTAATCTTTAAACTTTATTTTCCTACTATTTGTGTCCGCCTTATGCATTATTTTTTTATATAAAAATTTCCTTATTTTTTTAAAATATTCATCTAGTAAGTGGGAGCTTAGGAAATAGCAAAAATATATTTTTGAGATGCTTACCAACAATGTTTCTCATCATAAAAAAGTGGAAGATTGTTCCAAATCTTGACAAGTCTTATTATTTTGATGATAATGAACATTATTGGATTTCTTACTATGTTATCTCCTGTAAATGTCTATTATTACATTTTTTTCCATTGAAAGTTCGTGAGGGTTGTTAAACTTTTATGAACTAGCCCAAGGCAAACCCAATGGGGGGTAAATTGGTTCTTTAAAATTTCTTAACTAAAAATAATCTTTTTAAAATCTTTTTGAATATTTTATAATAAACAATTTAAGTGGAAGCAAAACTAATTTCATAATAACAAAAATAAGTGATTTCAACCATAGACTAAATCTCCAAATAATATAGAAATTAAATGTGAAAAAGTTATTTGAAAGAACACACTAGATTTATAGTGGTTTGATCATCTTGACCTATGTCCTCTCCCCGAAAATCACCTTTTCAGGTATTGCACTAAAAGTAGTGTCTCTCCTATCACCACAACATGATAGAGAATCCCTTACAAAATCCCCCTCATAAGGATATCTCTGTCTCAAGCTCTCCATCTTCCTTCTCAAAGTTCCCTCTCATATTTCCTCCACAACAAAAGATTATGTCAAGAGTCAATAAGAGAGCTTAAATAGAAAGCCAAAAATGAAGCCCTAATTTTCAAATTGCCATTAAAGATCATCCAGTACAATTGATGGAAAAGGATTATTCTAAGCAATCCAAGGGAAAGAATGTTCTTGCAGTTGAACAAGATTATGACTTTGCTATTCCTGGTGGTAATGAAGGAATTGTTCTTAAAGGGCAAGAAAATGTTGAAAAAGAAACACCAATTACCCTAACTCAAACTAATTTGTTTCCCACTAATGGTGTTCCTTAGGAAGTTAATCTCAACCTTACCTCTTAAGTACCTCACAATTCTCAAAACATGGATGAGAAAATGTTTCCTTTCTATACTAACCTTAACAACTTTCCCTCTACTACTACTAATCCTTGTATTATTAACCATAATTTGCCAGATACTTAGGTGCCTTCATTAAATGTTAGTGGTACTAATGAAATGATTTCCCTTCCTTATGTGAATGACCATGTGGAAGGACATAGCCTTTTGGAGGAGGCTAATGTTGGAAATGATTTAAGTAATAAAACATATGAGGAAGAGGATACTATTTTTGGGGAGGGTGAACTGCCTTGTGATAAGAGGCAAGCTAGAACAGACAGTAATAGTAATCTTCCCTTAAACTCTCTTTATCATAGTGACGCTTTTACTGATACTGAAGATACGAATATTATGGCTAAATGTTTTTCTAAAGATGACAATGACACTATTTACATTAAATTTCAGAGTTAGAGAGGGAGTAAAAAGAATAATTTCTTTTTGCATTCTCCAAGAACTACCAATCCACATACTAGTCATTAACCAAATTTTTTATGTTTAACTCTATTATTTGGAATGTTTGGGGCATTGGGTATCCCTATTCTATGTTGCAAATTCCATAAATTATGTTTTGATGATTAGAAATCACTCTTACCTCTTTTTGACTGCCTTTACTACTGACAATTTCAGGATTCAAAGATCGGACAGAAATAGGTATCAGCTCAAGTCTGGGTTGATTAGGGTTAAGTCAGTCTGTAATTTTCCTTTTTTTTAGTCAATTATAATTGTTTAAGTGACTGATGTTAAGTAATCCTACACACACACTTGAGAGATTTAAAACTTGTGTTTTTACTCACATCAGCCTGGACGATATTTATATCGTCCTGGACGATCGAGTTCAAAATAGAAGATCTAACCAGGATTTCTTAGTTAAGGCAGTTTTATCTAACTGATCGGCTTGGACGATACCTGTATCGGCCAGAACGATATGCTCAATACAGAAATAAATTGCTGCCATGAACAATTTAGGTATTCTGTATTTTGGAAATCGGCCAGGACGATTCTTTAATCAGCCTGGACGATATTATATAATTATGCCTAAATCCATCCAGAAATCATGGGAGTAATTAAGGATGATTGATATAATCACATCATCCTGGACGATCTCAAGATTGGCCTTGACGATCCATTCAAAAACCCTTGGTTGCTCCTGGATGATAAATATTGATCAATACAAATTTAGGGAGAAGCTCTGACTGATTTGGATCAGAAAGCTCAAATTCTGGGCGATGCTCTAGATGATTTTCCTCTGATTTGAACCGATCGGACGGGATGATTGTGAGATCATCCAGGATAATCAAGCAAATTTTTAATCGTCCAGTTTGCATTCAGGGCGATGTTATGGCTGAACTTTTGAGATTTGTATTGATCGGCCAAGACGATTTCCATATCGTCCTGGATGATAAAGTCGGCAACATCCAATTAATGAGCTCCTTTGAAGATCTTCTATTTAAGCGCTCTTATTCAACATTTTTGAACATCCTTGGCTGTTGTCTTGACTTGAGAAAACTTAAAGGAGAGAGAGAGAGAGAGGATCTTGTGAGGGGGAGCTTATGAGGGGGTTCACAAGGGTTGCTCCAAGCATTGTTCCGCTTCTTCTTCCCTAGAGTCTCTTTTCCTTGGAAGGGTTGGGAGAGGTAAGTTTCAGCAAGTGATCATGGTTCTCTGCCTGCTTCAGGAGGAAGCAAAAGGAGTTGGGTTGTCTGCCTTGCCGGGTGTGGCAAAAAGGAGGTGTTTTTGTGAGGGCTTCTCCGCCTAGCTGTGGGGGATAAAGGAGAGTCACGTTGGTAGTGAAAAACTCGGAGGGAACCTCCGGGGAGTGGATGTAGGTTAAGTTGACCGAACCACTATAAACTCTTGTGTTCCTTTTACTGCTTCCACACTTTTATTTTCTGCACTTATTTTTCGTGGTGACTTTGGTGTGTGATATTTGTTCTTGCTTTTAAAGAAATTTTAAAAATACCAATTCACCCCCCTCTTCGTTAGCCTCGGGACTAGTTCATAGGGCCTAACATCCTTAACAAACTTCCACTCTAAGCATCATGTTAAGAATTTATGTTGCATTCATAATATTTCTATTCTTATTTTATTAGAACCTTATATCTCTTCTTCTAAGTTAATTGGCACTTCTAGATATTCGGGTTTTAACCATGATGTTTCTATTGTTGATATTAAGATTTGGGTTTTTTGAAAGGACCCTATCCACATTGTTGTTATTAGTGATTTCACTCAAGTTTTGCACTATAATATTGAGGCTCTTAATTTTCATTTATGTGCATCTTTTGTTTATGTTGTTTCATCTCGTTATACTAGGAAAGTCTTATGGGAGAAACTTACCCATTTTAATAGTTATTGTAATTATCCTTGGCTGGTTGGAGGGGATTTCAATACTATCTCTAATACCTTTGAGCGTATTGGGGGCTCTTCTCTTACCTATCAATTTATAGATGATTTTAATAACATGGTTAAGGATTGTAATTTATTGTATATTGGCTTCTCTGACAATAAGTTTACTTGGAACTGTGGCCATTTATGGCAAAGGATGGATAGGGTTTTGTTTAATGATTATTGGTTTAGCTCTTTTAATTCTATTGTTATTTATCATCTTAGTAGGACTTTATCTAATCATTCCCGTTTACTTATTTCCCTTAAATTTAGGCATGTGAGACCTCCTAGACAATTTAAATTTCAAAACATGTGGTTGCTTCATGATACTTTTCTTGACCTAGATAAGGAAAATTGGCAGGCCCCTTTACATCCTGATAACTTTATCTTGGGTATGAGGAGATTCTGGTTTAAACTTAAAAGACTTAAGCAAGTTTTAAATAGTTGGTATCACAATATTTTAAAAATATTTTCTCTAACATTTTGAATGTTGAGGAGAATGTTAACTCCATTAAATCTCTATTTCAACTCACTCCTTATGATACTAATTTCAGTCTTTTGAGAGATGCTAAAGAGAGTATTTTTTTAATTACAAGCTTAAGAGGAAATGTTTTGGATACAAAAAGTGGAAGCTAAACATCTTGTTGAAGGTGATAACAATACCAAATATTTCCATGCTTTGTTGAAGAGAAAATGTGCCAAAAATTCTATTTTTAGAATTAATCATGATGACGGTTCTATTTCTTAGGATTCTCTTGAGATTGCTAATCTAGCAGTTAGTCATTTTCAAAAACATCATAATAAAGACTTTACCCCTACTCTTATTGATAATCCTGATATTGTCCCTAATCTAATTTCTTAAATGGATAATGTTATTCTTTCCAATCTTCCTTCTATTGACGAAAACAAAAAAATTATTTCTAGCAAGAAGGGTGACTCTGTGGCTGGATTACACTGTTTTACCAGTAAAGTTTTTCAAAAACTTGGTGTATTATTATTCATGATCTTCTTTCGAATGTCAAAGACTTCTTTGCTGGTAATTCTATTCCTAAATTTTATTTTCTACTTCTATTACGCTTGCCAAAATTTCTATTTTTAGAATTAATCATGATAATGGTTCTGTTTCTTAGGATTCTGTTGTGATTGCTAATCTAGCAGTTAGTCATTTTCAAAAACATCATAATAAAGACTTTACCCCTACTCTTATTGATAATCTTGATATTATCCCTAATCTAATTTCTTAAAAGGATAATGCTATTCTTTCCAATCTTCCTTTTATTGACAAAATCAAAAAAATTATTTCTAGCAAGAAGGGTGACTCTGTGGCTGGATTACACTGTTTTACCAGTAAATGTTTTCAAAAACTTGCTGTATTATTATTCATGATCTTCTTTCGACTGTCAATGACTTCTTTGCTGGTAATTCTATTCCTAAATTTTTTTTCTACTTCTATTATGCTTGTTTCAAAGAATAACCATGTTTGTTCCTGGAATGATTTTAGACCTATTATTCTGTGCACTTTTTTTAATAAATTGTTCTCTAAAATTATTGTGCATCGATTATATATTCTTTTGCCTAAAAATATCTTGCCCTACCAAATAGGGTTTGTTAAA
Organism: Dendrobium catenatum; assembly: GCF_001605985.2. NCBI lineage: Eukaryota > Viridiplantae > Streptophyta > Magnoliopsida > Asparagales > Orchidaceae > Dendrobium > Dendrobium catenatum. The sequence goes on along the minus strand of NW_021318800.1, from coordinate 1,049,274 downwards.
GGTAGGGGTATTGCTGACAATATCCTTTTGGCACAAGAATTTTGTTGTGGTCATGATGTTAGGGTTAGAGGTGGCAACATGATTCATAAACTTGATATTGCTAAGGCTTATGATAATATTGATTGGAAATTTCTTTACAAGATCATGACTTTATTTGGTTTTGACCTTACTACATAATCTCATTAAAAGTTGCATTGAGGGTTCTTACTTCTCTATTATTGTTAATGGTAAAAGCAATGGTTTTTCTTAATCTTCTCATGGCCTTAGATAAGGAGACCCTTATCCCCTGCCCTTTTAATTATTATTGTTGAAAATTTTTCTAGAGGCCTTACAAACCTTTTTGAAAATTGCCCTAGACTTTATTTCTATACTTTAGGTGGTTTTCTTCTTTCTCATCTTTGTTTTGTTGATGATTTTAGTGTTTTTAATAATGCTTTTGTTAATAGAATTAATAAACTTTTGGTTTTTTTTTCACCATTTTGAATTGGTTTGTGGTCTTTCTTTTAACAAAAAAAATAAATTTTATCCTTCCTAAGAGAATTCCTCATGTTCGTGTTTTTTCTATTCAAAATGCTTCTAGGTTTGTGAATGGCCAGTTACTTATTAAGTACCTTGGGGTCCCCCTTTTTAAAGGTAAAAAGAAGAATTTCCTTTTTGATGACTTGTTTAATTTTGTGTAAAACAAACTTCAGTCTTGTGATTCTTCTTTTCTTTGTTTTGGAAATTATTTAATTCTTGTTCATAGTGTTCTTTGCATGTTGCTAATTTATACTTTTCAAACTCTTTTATCTACACAGGCAATTTGCAATGGGATTGCTAGACTTTTTAATAAATTTTTCTGGAAGGGGGATTGCAACAATTCAAAAATTATTTGGGCTTCTTGGGATAAGTGTTGTGGCATTCTTGCTATAGGTGGTTTGGGTATCAAAAGTTTGAAGGATTTGGCTCATTCATTTTCTTTTAAGTTATGGTACAATTTCCATGCTATAAATAACTTATGGGCCAATTTTATGTTTGCTAAGTATTGTGTGGGTAAACTTCCAACTACTTATTTCTTTAACATTGGTGACTCTAAGGTATGGAAGAGGCTATGCAATATTCAATGGAGTGTTGAACCCTTCATTATCTATGGTCTTGGTAAGGGTGAGATTTACTTTTGGCAAGACCGTTGGTTAGGGGAAACTTCTATTAACTCCCTTATTAACTCCTCCTCTAATTTGGATATTAAGGTGAATGATTTTTTTTCCGATAATTTATGGGAATATGACAAGATTTTTTATGTTCTTTTTGATCCTATTATTCAACTGATTTTGAATTTCCTACTAAATACTGATTCTCATGATTCCCTCTTATATGGCTTTTCAGAAGATGGTTGTTTTAGATTAAAGGATGTGTGGCATGCCTTTAGATATAAGAATTTTAATGTCTAATATTTTTCATTTGATTTGTCATAAAAGTATCCCACCCACCATTACACTTTTTTTAGGAGCCTTTTACATAAATTCATCCCCACTAATGATAGTTTAATTAAAAGAGGTTTTATGCTCGTGTCCAAATGCCTATGTTGTTTTCATGTTGAAAATTTGCATCATGTTTTTCTTTCTTGCCCCTTAGCTATTAAAAACTTGAATTTATGTTGAGAATTATAAAATATTTGAGCAAGGCATCTTGATAAATAATCGACAGCAATAACAAAAAGAGTAGGTGATATAGGATCACCCTGTCTAAGAGAATGGAAAGATTTAAAAAAGCCATTACTTTTACCATTAACAGTGATAGAAAAGTGAGAATCCTCAATGCAATTCTTAATAAGGTTAATAAAATTCATGTCAATCAAAACATTTTCATAATATTGTTAAGGAAATCCTAATCAATGTTATCATAATCCTTGATAATAACAAGTTTTAAAAAAATTTTGCCACCTCTCACCTTAACATCTAGATCTTGGCAAAATTATGGGCTAGAAGAATATTCTCAGCAATGCCTCTTCCTTTAACAAACACCATTTAATGAGGTGAGATAATTTAAGGTATGAAACTAGTTAAACAATTTATAAGGATTTTGGAGAGGAAGTTATTAAAAAAAGTGCAAAGACTAATGGGTCTAAAAATCTTTCTAGTGACAAACATGGTTCTTTTTGGGAAAAACACAATAGAGGTAGAGGTAAAGAACTTAGGAATAGAATTACCAGCAAAAAATCATTAACAATATAGTAAAGGTCATTACTAATAGTTTCCCAAGTTTGTTGATAGAATTTAGTTGTGAAATAATCCATCCCCTCCACAGAGTCTCCATTCATACAAAGAACAATCCGTTTGACGTCCTCAAGAGAAGGGGGTTTAGAGAGGAACTCTTTATCTTCAAGAGAAATAAGATTAGGGATAATATATGGGTTATCAATATGAACATATCTAAAATTTTTATTAACACGTTTATGAAAATGATTAATAGCAAGATTGGCAATTTTCAGAACATCCTCAAAAATTGATCCATCATCACAATTAATTTTAAGAATAGAATTTTTAGCATGCTTCCTCTTAACTAAAGCATGAAAATATTTGGTATTACTATCACCTTCAATAAAATGTTTCACAGCAGCTTATTATTTCAAAAAAATCTCCTCTTGAGCTTGTAATTTATAAAGACTATCTTTAGCATCTCTCAAAAGTCTAAAATTATCATCAGTAGGAGTAAATTGATATTAAGACTCAATAGTGTTAACAACCTCTTAAGCATTTAAGATATTAGAAAAAAGATTTTTAAAAATATTATGATTCCACCAATTCAAAACTTGCTTAAGCATTTTATGTTTAAAGTAAAACCTCCTCATATCGAAGATAGAGTAATCCGAATGTAAAGGGGCATGCCAATTTTCTAGAACGAAATCCATAAAAGAATCATGGAGCAACCACATGTTTTGAAATCTAAATTGAGAAGGAGAATTAATGTGCCTAGTCTTAAAAGAGATAAACAAGGGAGAGTGATCAGAAAGAGTTCTACTCAGATGTTTAACATTAGTAGAATTAAAACCATTAAACCAGCTAATCTTTAAACAAAACTCAATTCAACCTTTACTATAAATGACCAAGCTTCTAAGTGAACTTATTACCAGAAAAACTAATATCTACTAAGTTACAATCCATAATCTTAAAATCTTCCATAGATTGGTAGATAGGGGAATAGCCCCCTAAACATTTAGGAGTAGAAATAGTATTAAAGTCCCCTCCAACTATCCATGGCCTACTGTAATTACTATGAAACTGAATAGGTCTCTCCCAAAACACATTCCTAAAAAAATATGAAGACGTAGCATAAAAAAAAGAAGCATATTAATGATAATTTAGATTTTAAATATTACATTGTAAAACCTGAGTGAAATCTCCAACAACATCAATATGAACAAGTTCCTTCCAAAAAACACAAATCTTTTTAGCAATATTAGAAATAACATATTTAAAACCTAAATATCCAGCCATACTACTCAACTTAGCATAAGAAATAAAAGGTTCTAACAAAACTAGAATAGAAACATTATAAATATGACATAAGTTCTTAACACGTAACTTAGAGGAGGGGAACCTATATCCCCTAACATTCCAAATGATAGAGTTAAACATAAAAATTGGGTTAATGACTAGTATGTGATCGAGTAGCTCTAGGTTTTTGTATAATAATGTTTTTTCCCCTCCCTCTCTTACTCAAAAACTTGAAAAACTAGTGTATTTATCATCTTTAGCAAAACATTTAGCCATAATGTCCATGTCCTTAGTATTAGTAAAAGCATCACTATGATAATGAGAATTTAAGGAGAATTTAATCTCATTATTCATACCTTCCTACCTCTCAACCTGAGGAAGATCACCCTCCTCTAACCAAGTACCTTCTCCTTCATAAGTATTAATACTGTTCATTATCAACATTAGTCTCCATCAAACTATTTAGTGTAGCCTCTTGATCATTCACAATAGTATGAGATTACGACACATTAGTACAGGTAGAATCTAATAACACCACCTCCATATCAGACAAATTTTGATTAGTAGCATAAGGATTAGAAGAAGAAGAAGGGACATTATTAATATTAGGAAGGATAGCCAACAATTTTTCCTCTATTCTTTGAGAGAAATAAGGTAAAATAGCATTCATGTAGAGATTAACATTTTGATCAATGAGAGGATCACTCCATTGAGAGAAGATGGTTCAATTTGATATATAGTATGTTATATAATAACAACAACATTACCCTGAGCCTTAGCACCAATATCCTCAAGAATAATCAAATTATTAATGAAATTTTCATGATCAGTTGAAAGATCGTCCATAACATTAGATTTTTTGGAATACTTTTTCTCCCTCCTAAGATGAGGATGAAGTTTGTAACACTCATTTAAACTGTGCCCATGCATCTTACAATGAGAGTAAAAAATAGGTAAATTTTCAAATACAACTTTCTAAAAATAGTCATTTAATTAAGATCCAATCCAAATCTCATTAGGATGTTTTTTTGAGATATCATATTCATATGATAAATGCAACAATCTGATAAAGAAAACTTGAAAGTGACTTTGAATATTATTCATATAAGATAGATTACTATAAGAAGATTAAAAAGATTTAAATTCCAAAGTTCAACTTTTAATTTGAAATAGATTTTTTCTTCAAAAATAAAAATACATAATTAAAGGATTTAAAGGAAGAGAAATAATAAATGATATTTTTAAATTGATTTAGGGAGGTCAATTACTGTTTTCAAAATTTTAAAAATAAAAGCAAGGTAAAAAGGTCATTTAAGAAATCAATTCTAATAGTGACCATTGATCTGAGTCCAAAAAAAATTAAAGGAAAAATTAATAAAAAAATAAAAAACATAAAATAGAAGTACATAAATAGAAATATACATGCAAATAAAATAGAAACAAAAGAAAAATAAAAAAATAGAAAGAAGGGATTTCAAGCATTAATATCTATGACACCTAATCTGGTTTTTAAGATGCTGAAAGTTTCAAAGGTCAGTGATTTTGTTAAGATATTTGTTTTGAGTGGTTACATAGTGTAGCTCTATCTTCTTTAGAAGCATCCCTAATGAAGTGATGCTTTATGTCAATGTGCTTGGCCTTGGAGTGTTATATTGGGTTCTTTGAAATGTAGATGGCACTAGTGCTATTGCAAAGGATTGAGATTGTGCCTAAAAGTAAACCTAACTTCATATTTTTTTCTTTTACTAGAAGATGTTAGGCCACAACTTCCTAAGATAATGTACCAGCCTCAGTAGTAGACCAGGTAACTAAGTTCTATTTTCTATTGGACCTGGAGACTAAGGACTATCCTATGAATTTACATATTCGAGAAGTGCTTTTTTTATCAACTCAATATCCCACAAAATCATAATCAGAATATCTTATAATTTTAAAGTAGGTGCTATTCTTAGGATACCATATTTCTAAGTCTCCTAAGAGGTACCTAAGGATTATCTTAATAGAAATAAAGTGGGACTCTTTTGGATCAGCCTGAAATCTAGCATCGAGATAAACACTAAACATCATATCAGGTCTGATAGCAGTCAAGTAAAGAACTGATTCAATTTTTCCTCTATATTTTTTTATTAGTAGATTTTCCATTTGAATCCATGTTTAACTAAATAGTGGAACTCATGGGAGTGTTGATTGGCTTAGCTTTATCCTTTTCGTATTACTTAAGAATGTCTTTATTGTATTTTCATTGAGTAAGGAAAGTTCCATCACCCTTCTTCCTTATGTTAAACCCAAAAAATAAGTAAGTTCTCCGATCATACTCATCCCAATTACTTACTAATTATTTTTAAAAATTCAACACAAAGATTTTTATCAGTAGATCCAAACAAAATATAATTAACCTAAATTTGGATAATGAGTAACTAAACTTCTACCTTTTTAGAAATAGGATGGTGTCTATGCTCCCCTTAAAAAAAGTACTTTTTAATAGGAATGTGCTTAGACTTTTGTACCATACCCCGGGTGCTTATTTTAGTCCATACAATGCCTTTTTTTATTTGAAAACATGATTGGTAATTTGTGAATTTTAAAAGCTTGTGGGTTTGTTTAACAAACAAATTATCCTTTATCACCCCATTCAGAAATGCACTCTTAATATCCAGTTGATATAGTTTGAATCCCCTAAAAATAATTAAAGGCTACTAGCACTCTAATAGCTTTTAATCTTGCTAGAGGGGCAAAAATCTCTTCAAAATCAATCGCTTCTTTTTTATTATACCTCATAGCCACCAATCTTTCCATATTCCTAACTATTACACTATAATTATTCATTTTATTTTTGAAACTCATTTTATCCAACTACACTATTGCTCTTAAGTCTTCCAACTAGCTCCCAAACATCATTCCTTACAAATTGATTCAGTTTTTCTTGCATTGCTAAGTTCCAGAATTCATCAGATAAGCCTTAATTTATGTTGGTGGGTTCAGTCTTTGAAATGAAGGAATAGTGGTTTAGCTCTTTTCTAAGTCCATTCCTAGTTCTAACACCTTAAGATGGGTCTCCTAAGATTAGTTCTTTAGGATGACTCAAAGATTATCTCCATTCTCTAGGCAAAGTAATTTTAGGTTCTACCCTTTCCTCCAGATTTATATATTCTATACTTTGGGTGACTTCCAGAACCTCCACTTCTTCTATTGTAGACCCTCTAGAATTATCAGATACATCAAAAACAACATGACTATTCTCCACAACTACAATTGTTCTCTTATTAAAGACTTAATAGAATTTCCTAACTCTTGAGTAATCTGGTTCTTAAAATTTAACCCAAGTAAACTTTGAATAATCATCAACAATCACATACCGAAATACTTTTCCTCCTAAGCTTGCAGTGCTGACAGGTCCGATGAGCTCCATGTGTAGGAGTTCTAAGGGTTTGTTGGTGGAAATATCTTTAATTATGGGGAAGGAGGATTTGACTTGCTTTCCTATCTAACTAACATCACACTGGTGATCCTTAGTGAACTCTAGTTTGGGTATCCCTCTCACTATGTGTTTATGGGTGATCTTTCTAAGGCTTTTCATACTAGCATGAAATAGCCTCCTATGTATCAACCAAGGTTCATGAGGAACAAATTTTAAACAAAAATTAGTGTCAGATTTAATGTAATTTAAATTATGCATACAGACATTATTGATCTATTTTACCTATAAAATAATGTTGTTATTGAAGCTTATTATGCAGCTTGTAGACTAAAATTTAAAATTTTAAGTTGAAGCCTTTTTCATAGAGCTTACTGATGATGAGCAAGATATTTTTGAAGCCATCAATTAGTAAAACATTAACAATGATGAAACTTTTAGAATTTCCAATTGTACATGACCCCACCACTCTCCAAGTGCTATAATCTCCAAGTGTTAGCTTAACTCCTACACAGGCTTCCAGTGAAATGATTTTTTTTGCATCTTTAGTCATATGCCTTAAACATCCTCTATCTAGGTACCAAATTCTCTCACAAGACCTTTTATAAGAGCAACCCTACAAAATAATCAAATTTTAGATTTAGGAACCCAAACAGGTTTTGGTCCCATCTTATGGAAAGAAGAGTTAAATGCATGTATGGTATGTTGTAATTCTTGAACTTTACGTCTCCACACTAAATGTACTCTATTTTGAATGGTGCATATGTGTGAGATATGTCTTATTTTTCCACAAGGAAAAAACCTAACACTTGAAAAAAGATTTACTAATTTATTAGGGATATAGAGCCTCTTCATACGTTTGAATGATGCATGCTGATTTGATGGATTGTGAAACTCAAGCACCATGGTTGATTTTTTATTTTCCTTGAAAGAAATTAATTTAACTTATAAAAACTTATTTGTATTTTCAAGAATTGAAATTCTTTTTTTTTTAAGTAAGCTCCCTACTTTCTAAATCAGTGCAAGAGTATCTAAAACCTCATATGCACTATCTAGTTAAACATGTAAACTTTTCAAGGAATCATGCTCATGTATTAAATCAAGATGCTTTTTATTCAATTCATAAATTCATTAAGTAAAGTCATATGATTGCTATCTAAAGTGGAACGATCTTTTCTATGGAATTCTTACTCTTTTTAAAAAGTTAAAAAATCAGTTTTAAGGTAAGCATGTAGTTTCTTGAGCTTCCTATTTGAATAATAATTTTTTTCAAAAACTTCAAGTAATTGATCATAAGTAAACTCACATACCTCCTCTTAATTAGAGTGATCAAGATGATCATCAACCATTAAATACAGGTTTGTTATCTCCTCTTCTTCTTCAATTTTAGAGGAGTCTAATACTGAGTACACCCAAAAAGCTATTTAGTTCCATTTCTTATCCTTCTTGAACTAAGGTTTCTCATGACCCTTCACTTTTCTTGGGTGAGCATTTAGTGTTGGGAAATAAGACCTTAGATGCCATGGCTTCCTGTATTCAAATCAAATGACGTTATTAGAAACTTTAGAATTCTTATGGTTCTTACCTTTCTTCCATTTCTGATGATGCTTTTTTCTTTTTCTTTAAGAAGATATTGAATTACATAGTAATTAAAGCAACAACATCATTTTTAGAATTAGAAGAATTAGTGTATGAATAATTAGCCTATATGGTTACATAATTTTTTGCTTTTTCTTTTCACCTTCATTAAGCTGCCTTTGGTTCACTCTTTGCTCATATGAAATTCGTGATCCAAGTAATTTATTGATTGAATAAATATTAAAGTCATTAGTTTTAGTAATGATAGTAATTCTCGCATCAAATGAAGAAGATAAACATCTCACAATCTTCTTAATTTTGTTATAGTTTGTTAGTTCTCTTGCTAAGGCATGTAGGGATGTAACAATTTTGTGTAAACCTAGTATACATGTCAGAAATAGATTCACTAGGTTTCATGTAAATAACTTCATAATCATACTGAAGATTGTTTTGTTTAGTTTGTTTGTCATTGTTTTTACCATCATATGTTATGCATAATCTGTCCCAAATTTCTTTTCCCATGGAACAAGTGGAAACACACATATTATCTTTGGATTTTAAGCCACCAAAAAAAAAATAATTCCAACACTTAGCATTTAGTTGTTCTAAATCCCTATCTTCAGTAGTCCATTTTGAAAAAAAGAACTTTAATTATGATGTCATTAATAAGTTTAAAAGGTGCATAATAAGCTTCCTTAATTAACATGCACTCACGATAAAAATCGATTATAGAAAGGAGTATAAATGAGTTTTCCAAAAATCAAAAGGGTTATTATCCAAAAAAAGGAGGTATAGTGATTGAATAACCTTGCACGGTGTTTCTATTTCCAAAGTTAGCCATGGATAAAAATTCAAAAATTTTCTAAAACTTTATTTTTTGAATCTTGCTCTGATACCACTTGAAAGTTTGTGAGGGTGTTAAACCCTAAAGAACTAGCCTGAGACTCAACAAGAGGGGGGTGAATTAGTAGTCTTAAAAATCATAAACAAAAAGAAAATTTATTTGATCTTTTGAAATATTTTAAAATAAAAAAATAACTCTTGATGCGGAAGACAAATAATTTTCATAATAACCAGACAATCAGATATTTAAATCACAGAAAAAGTGCAGAAATAAAATGTGATGAAAGTAATAAGAAAAAACACATCGAGTTTTATATTAGTTAGGTTAAAACTTATCTATGTCCACTCCTTAGAATCTCCCTCTCTAATTTTTGCACTAAACGGAAGTGGCCCTCCTTTTTTCCCATAGCAAGGCGGAAAAGCTCTTACGAAATCTTTCCACTGATATGGTGAGGAAGAGAACATAGAATCCTTTAACTACCTCTTGGAGTAGGAAAAGAACCAAGGAAACTGTTTATTACCTTATGGAGTAGGTAGAGAACCTACATTTAATGCTGAAGACCATCTCCTCAGAGCCACCAAGGAACTAGTGGAGCAACTTGAAGAAGACAACGAATAGCCTACTTGGAGCAACCTTTGTGATTCCCTCACCAAATTCCCCTCACAAGGATATATCCCTCTCAAGCTGTCCCTCTTCCTTCTCTAAGCTCTTGCTTGGATCAACTCCATAGCATAAGATTATCCCAAGGATTAATACCATTATTTAAATAGAGAGCCTCCAAAAGAAAGCCTAATTTTTAATTATGTGTAACTAATTATCCAGGTCATCCTATATGATTAGTACAAAATCGTCCTATAAGCTAGGACACTAAACTTTGCACTGTGTGATCAGTACAAGTATTTATACATTTCCTCATGTATGATGTGTTGATCAACCAGCATAATTAGTTCAACATACCATATTGATCATCCAGTATGACATTGGATGATATGTGGCAATCTCTATATCATCCCGAAAACATCTCGGGACATCCAGGATGATCCTCCTATATGATTAGAGTAATGTTATGGTTTTTGTTCTTGGACGATAGGGGATCATCCAACAAAATATAATATATTATGATCTAGATGGACTATCCCGTATGATATGATCGAACAATTTAATCATTGGATTAATTTAGGTATGATGGTCATAAATTATCCAGGTCGATGTATATTGTCATGTACAATTAAAAACATTTTGAAAATTAAAACATTACATAAATTGTGATTTGCAGTTATTTTAATCATTTAAGCTAATCTTCATGTACAATATGGATCGATCAATATGATTAGTTTAATTAGTTGTAACTAGTCAGATGGCCTAATAAGGTTTTCTATTTTAACTATTCATCTCTTACGTTTAGGTCAAAAATAGAAAATTTCTCTAACTAATTAAAACTCTCCCCCTAAGTGTGTGTGTGTGCAAGGTTACTTTGTTTGGGGCCCACCAAATTCATGATTTGACTCAAGAAAGGTAAAAAATACATTGATAGGAAATTACAAATAGACTCAATACTAATCTATTTGATCTTCAGCTGATTTGCATTGCAAGTGACCTTTGTGCACCTAAAAGGTTAGTACATAGGGCAAACAAAAAAGGTATTCAATAATAGCTGTGGTAAAGAAACAATAATGTTTGTAATCAACAAAATCAAGGTTTTTTGATCCAAATTCGCAACACACTTGTAATTTAAGATATCAATTTTAACTCCATTAGAGACATACCTTTTGGTAATTAGCTTCAAAAAATTAGCTCCATCTTTAATTATACGCCATACTGGAGATGAGAATATTTTTACCTCATTATTCCAAATATCGTTGCCATATTTGTTTGCCATGATTTTATTTAGATGGACATCCTCATTAATGATAAAATTCTAATTAATAAATGCTCTTAATGGTCCGTGTCACTCGGCTACACCATGAATGCCGAGTCCTCCCTGATTCACCGATGTACACATCATGTCCTTAAAAATGTAATGCAATCCCTTTCTACCATGTTATTTATGCAACATGTAACTCCTACAATATTTTTCTAATTCATTAAGTATACTTTTTGGAACCAAAGAATGAGCCATAATAAATAAAGGAATGGAAAAATAAATTTAATTGACTAACACCAATTTTTCTACCGAAGAAGTTTTTTGAGAGCCCCAAGTGTTTTGTTTATCAAAAGAAATTTTTAGAATATTGTTAAAGCCAGTCACTTTCAATCTTCTAAAACCCATCTTTACACCAAGATAGTCGAATTTATCCACCATTTTATAGCATAGCAATTTATTCAATTTTATCCATCTATGATGGGTAACAAAATTTCCATACATCATTATAGATTTATTTCTATTGATACTATATTCAGTACGGTGATAATAACCATATAGGATTGTTTTAATGATCTCTGCATTGTGCCTTGAAGCATTGGATACAATCATAACATCATTAGCATATTATAAATGCTTTACCTTTAGAGTGTTAGGAGCCAACTTTATACCAAGCTCCCTACCTTTTTCTACAATAGCTTTAGAAAGAAGTATAGAACACATAATGAAAAGACTATGAGATAGAGGGCATCCTTGTCTAAATGTACACTTTTCAATAATCCATCTACTTCTTCTCCCATTGATAAAAATAGAAAACTTTGGGTTACTTACACATTGAATGATAAGACTTATAAACATATTTTGGAATCCCGCATTATAAAGAATTTTATATAGAGTTTCTCAACACATGCTATCATATGCCTGCTCCATATCGAGTTTAAGTAGCATTAAGCCTAGCTTAGATTTAGAGAATCTTCGTTTATTTAACATTTCATGAGAGAAAAGGCAGTTGTCTGAAATCATTCTACCTGAAACAAAAGCACCTTGATGCTCTGAGTTATGTAGGAAGACAAACATTTAATCTATTTAAGATCATATAAGCAACCATTTTATAAAAAAATTAGACATAAGCTAATCGATCAAGACTTATTCAGATCTGAAGCATTTATAATCTTGGGAATCAGCACCAACAACGTTTCCTTCCAAATATTAGGCATTAATCCTATCAAGAAGAAGTTTTCCACTGCATTTCCACAAATCAACATTTATAATACTCCAAAAGTTTTTGAAAATAAAAAATGCATTCACTCCATCATTACCTAGTGATTTATTATTTTTCATCTTCACAACGACCAAATACAACTCCTACTTTGTAAAACCTGCAATTAAGAAATCTTTTTTAAAATCAGTTAGCATGGCTTCAGTAGATAAAGTAGGCCAATTAAACATGAAAAAATGTCTCTTCCTCCATTTCTTCATAAAAAAGTTTTCAAACAAAGATCGGATCTCATCTAGTATAGTAAAACGGCATCCTGTTAAATCAGTCACTTCATTTATCATATTACCATTCCCCCTTACTGAAGCAAATGCATGGAATAATCAAGAATTTTTATCACGCTCTTCCAACCAGTGAGATTTAGAGCGTTGTTTCCACCACATAGCATGTCTAGCAAGCATTACATTCAGGTCATTAATTTTCCTTCTCAGCTCAAGCATCTTTATCAAATCCAACCCACCCATGCTTTCTTCCTCTTATAATGACAATATATCTTTTTTCATCCCATCCTTACGCTTATTTAATTCTTTAAGCTTGTTCTTGCTAAAAAAAATTTTTAAAGGGACCTATATAATTTCTTTTGAAGGAAGTATGAGGCATTTCCAAAATCATTCCTCCTCTATGCATTAATCACCACACCCCTCGATGCTTCATAAGAGTACCAAATATTCTCAAATTTAATAAAATTTTAATTGAAACCAATATTATTAAAGAGATTTAGAAGAAGAAGATAGTTGTCAGAAGTAACTCCAGGTAAATGCTTTATAACTGCAAATTGAATATGGCATAAAGCTTTCGAGTTAAAATAAATTCTATCCAATCTCTCCCAAATCCGAGCTAACCCGTCTTTCTTGTTCTACCAAGTAAATTCTTGGCCAATAGACCCTATATAATGATAATCATTTTTTGAAAGAAAATCATTAATTTCTTGAGGACCATGAGTAAACATGAAACTCTTTCTTCCCTTTTTTATCGATGGAAAGAATACAATTAAAGTATCCACCTATTATACAAGGCATTTCATTAGAAGTATAAACTTCTATCAACCCCCATAACTTCCTCCTCTCATACTTGTCCTTATTAACACGAATAAGGGAAACATATCATAGAATACCATTTGGAGCTTTTAAAAATCCAGTAACACATTGGCTTGATGAATTTAAGATAGTAAGGGAAGAAATCTTACTTCTATACAGTACAAGAATGTCACCTGAATTTCCTCTTGCAATAACATGAAAAAAATCCCAATCACTCCCAATAATTCTTTTCACCTCAACACTATCCATTGAGCTTAACTTAGTTTCCATAAAATTCAGATGATGCCTTTGTTTTCTTTTCAGAAAGTTCTTTAACCGTCAAGTCATCAAAGCTCTATCTCCTTCTTCCTCCGCTGTAGAACTTTCAGTTTCTTAGATTTTCTTTCAATGGCACCATCTGAAAGTTTGTCAAGTATGTTAAGCCCTTATGAACTAGTCTCGATGCTAACCAAGAGGGGGGGTTAATTGGATATTAATGACTTTTTTTAACTAAAAGAAACATCTTTTTATATATTATAGTGGAAATGAACTAAATCAACAATAAAAAGATTAATCAGAGATTTCACTCAAGCAGTTAATCACAATAAGAATAAAGTACAAAAAATAAACAGAAAGAACACACCAGATTTATAGTGGTTTAGTTCAACCTGACCTACGTGCAGTCCTCAGAGGCACCCTCCGTGTATTGCACAAAACCTTTAGTGTCTCTCCTTTAGCCCCCATAGCTAAACAAAGAAGCCCTTTATAAAATCACTTCCACCTTCTCTGGTTAGGCGGAGTAGCCGGGTCCTTTGAGACTAAAGAGATATTCTTCTTCTCAAAATTTCCCTCAAGATGAACCTTGAATCTGATGGCACTAAGGTACGAGCTCGCTGGAGCAACCGTGTGAAACCACCCTCCACACTCCTTGAAACACCCTACAAGGATCTACTCCCTCTCTCAAATCCACCCTTTCCTCTCTCCTTTTCAAGTTCTCTCTTTAAGTTTCCTCTAGAAGAATGAAGCTTCAATTCTGCCAAAGACACTGACTTATATAAATAAGAGGTCTTAATTAGAAGAGCTTCAAATTTTCTCTTAATTGCAACAAAATGACATTATCGTCCAGGATGATATTCATATCATCCAGGATGATATTCATATTGCCCTGTACAATTAGTTCAAATTGTTGAGCATAATTCAAAATGTCACCATGATTGTATGTCTGGATGATGAAAATGTAAACTTATCATCCTGGCAAATTAGTATAAAAAAGCACACATCATCCATAGCATCGCCATGGATGGAGCTAGGCTGATTTTTTATCATCCATAAAGAACTAAGGTTTGTGAACTTATTATCCAAGATGATACTATGATTATCCAGGGTGATATGATTGAGCAATAAAACATTAATTTCTTTTATTAATTAAAAATTTAATTTAGTTATAATTACACTGCATCATTTAGGATGATGTCCATCAATAACACATGCCTAAATAGATATGGCCTCTATTTCTTTCTGATTTGAGCCTATCATCCCATATGATGATACTCGTTCAGGACGATTCACATAATTACGGTTGCCTTAACCAAGATGCCCTAATTAAGGTTTCTATTTTTAACAGAACTTCTAGGATGATTTTTGGATCATCCTGTCCGATGTGATCGAAAAAAGAAACCTCTAAAATAGTTAGAAATTTTACCCAAGTGTGTGTGTGCAAGGTTACAAAGCAAGTATACACCCTTCTAGGACAAGACTCAAGAAATCAAAATATACACCAATGAATATTATAAATAAAACTTGTTCTACCATATCTTAAGCTTTTAATGGTGCATCATAAGCCTGTAAAAATAGTATACACACAAATAAAGATATATTGCAAATACCAGTAGACAATAGAAAGTGAGCCATAATATTTATTATCATCAAAAACATAAACTCATAAGCATGAGTTACAACAATCTCCCCCTTTTTGATGATGTCAAATATTACTAGTTAAATTTGCAAAATTGAAAACATTTTCTCCTAAACTCCCCCTCGCTAGAATAAAAATTTAAAATTAGGGGAAATCAAAATTTTTGTTATCTTTAATGTTTTAAAGGTAAAAAAAAACATATACAAATACAATAGTACATGTTTAAAAAAGCATAAAAATACAACCGCACATTCTCCCCCTTTGACATTATCCAAAAGAGAAGGGTTACAAACAAAAAAAATTATTAAAAAACAAAACGATCCCTTGATCTAGTGAAAAAAAATCAAATATTTTTAAAATGAGAAAGTTACCTCTTGATTTTATTCAAAAACTTAGTAAGGAATGTATTAACAACGCATAACCCAGAAAGGTTAGAAATTCATAAATTGTTAATCCAAGCTCAAGTTCTTTTAAAGGCTAAAAAACTTTTTAATCTAATATCTAAATAAAGGAACAAATTAGAAAATAAAACACTATTTTTTTCAAAACTCCTTTCATACAATATATCTAATAGAAGATTAATTAAAAAAATTATGAATAAGGAATCATGATTTTTAAGCTTAATATCAAAAATTTTAAGGGTTTTCTTAAGATTTAAGAAGTACAAGAAAGGTAAGCTTACTTTTTGTGTGCTCATTTTATGCCTCTTGTCAGTTGTTTGGCACACTTTTCACATCTTTTAATTTTTTATCAGTTTGGGTATCTTTTTCAATTTGGCATCATTGCGTATCTTTTGATTTGACATCGTTGGGTACCTTTTTTTTAATCAAATATGCTACCTTTCTGAAATTTTAAGAACTAAAGCATACCTATTTTATTGAAAAAATGAACTACTTGAATAAGAAAATTATGAGGTGAATTCAATAACTTGCAAAAGATCCCTATACGATAGACAAAATGTAAGGAGATGAAAAAAGTTCAATTTCAAAAAAATGTATGATGATGATTATGAATCAAAAGTAAGAGATAGAGAGACAAAATCATGAGTTTTCTTACTTTAACTATTTTTAGAGAAGTCAATCACAACTTATATATGATTTCAAGAAAAAATAAGAGGTAGGTTTTTCATTTTTAGGAAGAAGAAAGGTGACATGTGAGTGTTGATCAGAGAGAACTTGACAAAAAGAATTTTAAAGACAAATTTAAAACTTTAACATAAAGGAATTGAAAAGAATAAACCCTAAGAAAAATAGAAAAAATAAATAAAAATACTACAAAAAATATGCATACACATACAAATAAATACATAAATAAGGGTTTAAACATCCTCTTACTTCTGGTCTGATGATTCAAAAGCTAGGAATGCTTAAGAGATTTTTTGCTTTTAATTATTTACCATTTTTACAATTTGCTTATCTCTACCCTTTTCTTTTAAAGGAAGAGTTTTTTAATTAGGGTACTAATTTTTTATATGTCCAGGTTTCTTACATCCAAAGCAAATAAAATCAGATGAAATCTTAACATTCTTAACCATTTTTTTACCATTATTCCTCTTTTGTTGATGCTTATGCTTTAGTGAGCTTTCCAATTTGCTTGATAAGTCATCGCTTTCGTCACCAACTAAGCCATTTTTCTTTGTGTTTTTAGCATTTAACACTATCATTTCATCTGCATCCAGAAGTCTTTGGTCCAAACTTTGCTTGTAGGCAATGAGTGAGCCAATCAAATTATTAATATAATATTCATTCAAAATTTTTGATTCACAAATAGCATCAACTTTGGTATCAAACTTATCAAGTAGACAACATATAATTTTATTAATTTTTTTTAAGTTTTAAAATTCTTTACCTAAAACATGTAATTATGTCACAATTTAAAAAAACCTAGTATGCATGTCTAAGATCACTCATAAAGTTTCATGTAAAACAATTCACAATCATGCATTAAAGTATTCAACCAAGATTGCTTGATTTCACTAGTGCCTTCGTATATAGTGTGTAATTTATACTAATTTTTTGCCAGTGGTGCACATGGATATAAACATACAATCTTCATAATTTAAAGTACAGAAAAAATAGTTTAATTATTTAGCATTCAATTGATCATTGATTTGTTATTCCCTACAAAATTGATTAAATGAAATTATCAGTTTTAATCCCATCAATAATACGTGATAGTACAGAATAACAAATTAAAATCATTTGCCACATTCAATAATTAATTAATTGCGAGAAAGTAGATATGTGAATTTTGTAAAAATCAAAAGTAATATTTTCAAATAAAGGTGGTCGGGTGGTTGAATATCCTTCCAAAATATTAGATTACAAAAATTAGACATGGATCAAAATTCAAATTTTTTCAAAAGCTAAATTTTATGAATCCCGCTCCGATATCAGTTGAAAGTTCATCAAGGATGTAAATCCCTTATGAACTAGTCCCGATGCTAACTAAGAGGAGGGGGTGAATTGGATATTAAAGACTTCTTTAACTAAAAGAAATATCTTTTTATATATTAAAGCATAAAGGAATTAAATCAACAATAAAAAGATTAATCATAGATTTCACCCAAGCAATTAATTGTAGTAAAAATAAATTGCAAAAATAATAAGTAAGAACACACCAGATTTATAGTTGTTCGGTCCAACCTGATCTACATCCACTTTTCGGAGGCACCCTCCGAGTATTGAACTAAACCTTTAGTGTCTTACCTTTAGCCCCCATAGCTAAGCGGAGAAGCTCTTTACAAAATTATTTCCACCTTCCTCGGTGCGACTGAGTAGTCAAGTCCTTTGACACCTAAGAGATCTTCTTCTTCTAAAAATTTCCCTAAAGATGAACCTTGAATCCGATTGTACTAAGATGCGAGCTCATCGGAGAAACCATGTGAAACCCCCTCCAGACTCCTTTATAACCCCCTCCAAGGATCCACTCCCTCTCTAAAACTCCACCCATTTCTCTCTCCCTTTCAAGTTCTCTCTTCAAGTTTCCTCTAGAAGAATGAAGCTTCAATGGCTTCCAAAGACACTGACTTGTATAAATAAGAAGTCTTAAATTAAAGAGCTCCAAATTTGCTCTTAATTGTAACAAACTAACATTATTGTCCAGGATGATATTAATATCGTCCTGTACGATTAGTTCAAATCTTTGAGCATCATTCAGAATATCACCCTGATTGCATGTCTGGACGATGAAAAAGTAAACTGATCGTCCGGGTCGATTAGTACAAAAAAGCACATATCATCCAAAACATCGCCATGGATGGAGCCAGGTTGATTTTTTATCATCCAGAAAGAACAAAGGTTTATGAATTGATCATCCCGGATGATCTTATGATCGAGCAATCAAAGCTTAATTATTTTCCTTAATTACCAGATTAATTTAGGCATAATTGCACCACATCTTTCAGGATGATGTCCTGGATGATGTCCAAAAATAACACATGCCTACATAGATATGGTGGCTTATTCTTTTTGATTTGAGCCTATCATCTTGTACAATGATACTATCGTCTAGAATAATTCACTTAATTGTGTCTGCCTTAACCAAGATGCCCTAATTAGGGTTTCTATTTTTAACTGATAGTCTAGGATGATTTTTGGATCATCTCGATCAAAGTGATTGTAAATAAAAAACTCCAAAAAACTCAAAAATTTTATCCAAGTGCGTGTGTGCAAGGTTACAAAGCAAGCATACACCTTTATAGGACAAGACTCAAGAAATCAAAACATACACCAATGAATATTACAAATAATACTTGTCTAGCAAATCTTGAGCCTTGAATGATACATCGTAATCCTAAAGTTAGTATACACACAAACAAAGATATATTACAAATACATGTTGATAACAGAAAGTAAGATAGAATATTTGCTATCATAAAAAACATAAAATGATGTCCAGGACGATGGAAAATAGCCTCGATTGATTGTATAGTATGAATTGTATCGTATAGTATGATAATGATTTAGAAATTAATCCTTGATTTATGTACTAATCATGGGGTTAATTTAAGTAAGTATTAAAAAGTATCATACTGTATGATAGGATTATATAGTATGACCAATTCAAAATTTTTTGTATTAAGAACTTTCTAAAATTAATCTGGCGACTAGGGTTTTTACTTAAAAACACATCGTATAGTATGATATCCATTATACAGTACAACTTATTTATAGATAGCTATTTGAGCCATATCAGATCTTACAGTACGAATGAAACTCATACAGTACGATCGATAGAGAAAAAAAATTTCTTCATTTTAAAACCCTCTCCCCTTGTATGTGTGCATGGTTGCTTAGTTTTGCATACAATTTGTTGCCAGACCCAAGAAAAGAAAAAAATAATAATAAATGAAAAAATTATAATGTTATAAACTCCAACTCCTATTCTACCTAGTCTTGAGTTTTCTTGTTGCCCTAAGTAACTTGTGATCTCCCTGAAATGTTAGTACTCACAGACAAGAGTAGAAATAAAATGTATTCAATGAGTAATAATTCAATCGACATTATTTTTTATCATCAAAATCTGAAACTAGGGGTCATGGACTATAACAAAGTTTTAGAATGATATTACCATATCTAACCTTGACATCCAACTTCTAAAAAATTTCTTGAGCCAAAAGGATGTTATCAGCAATAGCACGCCCTTTAACAAAGCCCATTTGGAATGGGGAGATAAGTTTAGGAAGAAACACTATTAATCAATTCATCAAAATTTTAGAAAGTAGTTTATAAAAAAAGGTGCATGAACTAATAGGGATAAAGTCATTCCAAGTACTTACATAATTATTCTTTAGAATAAGCACAATAGAAGTAGAAGTTAAAAACATAGGAAAAGAGTTAACATCGAAGAAATCAATAACATTATAAAAAAGATCATTAATAAAAATAGGCCAAGTTTTCGTAAAAAACTTCATCATGAAGCCATCAGGACCAGCAACCGACTCACCATTCATACGAAAAATTGTCACTTTAACATCCTCAAAAGAAGGAGATTTAGACAAGCAAACATTATCATCATAAGAGATAAGATTAGGTATGATAGAAGGATTATCAGTAATAGTAGGGTTAAAGGCTTTATTAGATGATTATGAAAATGTTGAATAGCTAAATAAATAGAAATTAGCATCAGAAGGTACCAATTAACATCGAGTCTCATAAGAATTCACCTTATCTTTCACAATTAAAATGTTGAAATAAACATTCTTAAAAACATTATGATTCTAGCAATTTAAAACTTGCTTAAGCCTTTTTAGCTTAAAAAAAATATTTTCATACTAGAAATAGAATTATCTTGATACAAAGGGCATGATAATTATCCTTAACCAAGTCCATAAAAGAATCATGAAGTAACCACTTTTTTTAAAATCTAATTTAAGTAGGAAAATATCTAGCTCTAGACTTAATTTTAATAAGAGGAGGAGAATGATCAAAGAGGGTTCTACTAAAATTCTCAATATTAGTAGAATCAAAAGAATTAAGCCAATAATCATTAAATAAAACCTATTCTAACATTTTCCATAAATGCCCATGATGCCAAGTGAAATTATAACCATATAAACCAATATCAATTAAGTTACAATCCATAATCTTATACTACTAAAATCCTTCATAGAATGATAAATAGGGAGAGAGCCCCCTATGTGCTCAGATGGGTTAGCTATAGTGTTAAAATCTCCTCCATTAAGCCAGGAAAGATTACAAATACTATGAAAGTGAGTAATTTGTTCCCATAAAATATTTTTGGCGTACTGAGAAGCAACATAAACAAAAGAAGCACAACATTTAAAAATAGAACTTTCAGTATTATAATGCATAAATTGAATAAAATCACCAATAATGTTTACGTGAACAAACTCTTTCTGAAAAACCAAAATTTTATTTTCTACATTTGACATATCATATTTAAATCCTAGAAATTTAGTAGTACCAAGTAGTATATCAGAGGAGATAAGAGGCTCAAGTAAGACAAGAATCGACACATTATACCAAGTAGTATAACATAATAGCATTAAACATAAAAAACAATAGTTAATGAGAAGTATGTGAATGAGTGTTTCTAGGTGATTCTAAAATGACATCCTTTGCTTCGTACCTCTCCTTCCATGCCCCTTGGTATAACTAGTATCATTATCAACCCTAAGAAAACATTTAGACAACATATCCATATCATCTATGTCAATAAAAGCATAACTAATGTAATGATCATTCAAAGGAAGCATACTTTCATTGATCATACCTGACTTCCACCTAGAAAGAGGCAATTCTCCTTCCTTATAGAAAACCCCATGTTCCACAGTGGTTTAATGTTCATTACATTACCACCTTTCTCCTTCACCATATTAGTTTGGACAATGTCCTGAACAATCACATCAATTTGATCAATCTCCTCATCCAAAATATTTTTTTTTTTATGATTTATTTTCCATGAGAGGCTTAAAAAAAAGGGAAACATTATTTAGATTAGTATCAATGCTATGATCATTCACATTTTTACAAACAATAGGTAAAGAGTGAATAGAGTTAAGGTTAGCTTCCTGCACTTGATTAAAATTATCAATAATAGTGGGATTCAGCTCAACCTTAAAAGAATCCATAATAAAGGATTCATTAATTGGATCTTGCACTTGAGTAACATAACCCACATTACCTTCAAGATAAGGAGTAACATTATCTAGTTCAACTGAAACTAATTCACTTTATGCCAAGGAATTGAAGAATCCCTTTCCTTCTAGAGGTGCGGGTGTAATTTATAACAAACATTTAAACCATGCCCATGCATCTTATAATGAGAACATAAAATTGGTAAATTTTTTAATTCAAATTTGGAAAATAACTGTTAAGTTTCAAACCAATCCAATCCTCATTGGGATGCTTCTTCGATATATCCAATTCAACTAACATGTGAGCTACAGATGACCGTGAAATTGATGCTTTAGTTTGATCAGTTTGCAACGGTCTACCAAATATAGAAGCCAAACCAAATAATACTTGAGAATTGAAAAAATGCAATCACATATTTAAGAAAGAAATCCAAACATGGGTTATGAGATATTCTTCGTGCACATTGAAATCAGGTGTCCATTTAAGAAATCTCATTTGACAACCCTGAATGAAGTAAGACCTTCTCAAAAAAATATGACTATAATCCAAATCATTGCTTAGTTAAATCTAAATATGCCTTGAATCCAACAAGCCATCTTGAAACAAACAAAATAATTTCAGATTCATAAAGAACTTACGAATGTCATCCATGTTTGATCGCCTATGGATGAACTTTTTTTTTTTTTGGGAAACCCACGGAGGGGCCTACACGTTAATATAAGGAAAAATTAAAGAGTCCTTAAAGGGACCTCGTGCCCTCTACAACTCAAAAGAGCTACAAAAAAGAAATAAAAACAAAAAATACCTACAAGCACTTTGTCCAAACTACACAAAAGTACAATAAACCCTAAATACATTCTAAGGTGCTCATGAGGGAGCACCCAAAAAAAGGGAAGAAAAACAAAATAAGCTTTAATGATCTGCTTCCCAACAAAATTGGTACTAGTCTTGATACCTGCAAAAACTAATACCTGCAAAACCAATTGAAAATAGAAAAATAAGAAGGCAAAATAACATAACTTAAATAGCTTATAGAAACAAGAGAGGATCTGAAAGCAGAAGTCATACCACCTCCACGGAATAGTAGTAAAGGACCAACCTGAGAGGTGATCAATCAAAAAATAATAGGCAAGGCAAAGAAAAACCAGCCCAGCAAGCAAAAGACAACTCCAGCTACCACAAGACATAAGTAACAAGCTAATATCATCAAAACCCAAATAACTCCCATTAACAGGCACCAACAAAAACACCATATAGAAAAGATGTAGCCAATCCCAAATAAGAGAAAGGAGAAGGATCCAATAACAGTTGAAGTAATAACCCACAAACAACATAAAGAGAACATAGGAACCACTGAGATAGGGAAATAAATAGTGCAAAAAATAATCAATCCAAATATGAATAAACTTCAAGCAGCAAATCTGAATGTTAAAATAGGAGCAACTATCAGTAACACCCCAGCACGCCAAACCGACCAAAAACAGCCAGAACCCCAGGTCAAGCAAAGCCACACCGAGAACCTACGCCAGATGAACCGCAACCCTCCAGGACACCATGTAATCCAAATACATGAAATAAGCCACACAACAGTAATACATAGAAATAGAGAGAAGGCCCCAAAGAGGGACCATAAAAAGGTTGAAGCAGCCAAAACTAGACAGAACCCAAAAAATAAGAAACATAAGCCTATAAACCACAAGGCCACCCCAAACCAATAGTGGAGAACCCCACAGCCAGAAATCAAGCACAACAACTCTAAGAAAGAAACACAACAAAATAATAAGAGGGCTCCAAAGAAAAGAGGAGGCCCAGAGCTTCCAGAACAGCAGAGAAACACCAAATTTAACGTTTAACATATGTTAACCCAATTTGATCCAATCTAACCAGACCTTGAATCGGGGCCGGCAACTGAGAAAGAGAGAACTCAGTCATACTATTATAGTTAAAACCCAAATTAGCTAAAGCCTAAGAACAAGCAGTGCCCTCATCCAGAATGGACGAATAAGAGTAGTTTAGGGAGACCAAAATCTCCCTAATATTTCTCCGAATGTAGAAAAGGGAAGAAGAACAAGTGTTATCCTCCTTATCAAGAAGAAAATTTAAATCAAAGTAAGGGCTAACCTCCAAAAGAATATTATTAAGATAAATACTAGCACAAAGATTTAAACCATGAAGCACAACAGTAAAGAGGGCACAATTCCTATCACCACTATTAATATGCCCAGCAAAACCCAAAATAAAAGTGCCATTATGGTCTTTAATGAGGCCACCACCACAAAAAATGTTTCCCACATAAACACTTGCCACATTCAACTTAAAAGAGTTAGGAAGAGGCTTACACCAATTAATACACCTAGAAGACATTTTGGAATTAGCCACATCCAAGTTAATTCCAAAAGCATTAAGAGTAAAAAGAAAATTATTAAAATTCTTAAACAAAAGTAAATTGGCAGAAAAAAGAGCAGTCACCTTATCATTTACTTTATGAATGATTCTTCTATGATTCATAACAACCCCATTGAAATGGGAATCATTTCTCTCCAACCAAAGGAACTAAAGAATCAGAGCAGGTATAACATTCCAAACATCACCTTTAGACCTCACCAACCAAACATTTTGTAAAAAGAAATATTAGGATTATAACAGTTAAGGTGAAATAAGTCCTCAAAAAAATACAAAAACCTTAACAGCAATGGGCCCACAAATGAAGACGTGATGCATATTGTCGACATGAAAATAGCATTGGCATTTAGAGGGAAGGTACATCCTTTTTTCCTCAACATCTCATCGATAGTAATGAACTTCTGAAGGATTCTCCAAATAAAAATAGAGATCATAGAGAGAATGCTTTTGTGGCAAATCATTTTAAAAAGCTTAGAAGGTTCATTTTTACTTCTAAAAGAGTGTCAAGCATCCTTAATTCTAAATAAATCATTTTAATAAAAGTGCAAAGCAAAACATCTGTAGAGTTGATATTAAGGGGAATCTTTAAAACAAGCTGAATAATAGAATCAGGAAGAACAACATAAAGCTTCTCCAAATCCCACTCATTAGAAGAAAATAAAGAGTTAACCTTCACGTTATTAATGGAAATAGTGTTTAATAAAGAATCCATTGACTGGCCATTAATCCAACAATCTTGCCAAAAGAAAATATTGCATCCCCAAGACCCCAAACTAAAGAAGGCTCCACTTTCAATTTAACCAAAAAAAGCCGGTGCAACAACTTAGAGTGCCCTTTAGAGAAACTTCACCTGGAAGGATGAAAAAGTACAAGGTCCTTAAAGGGGCCTAGAGCTCTCTACTACTCAAAAGTGCTACAAGTAAAAAAATAAAAAACCTAAGAACTAAAGATCTATACTACACAAAATTACAGAAAACTCTAGATACATTCTACGGTGCACAAGCAGAAGCACCCAAAAAGAAGGAGAGCAACAGTTCTTGTCATTCAGATCAAGCTTCCTGTCTAAAAAATAAGTAGCGCAGTGACCTGCATAAAAAAGAGCATGCTAAAATGAGTACAAAACACCAAAAAATGGACATAAAACAAAATAACAATGTATGAGTTGAAAATACCACCAGTGCATCATGTTATAATCAACCCTTTTCCCACACAACTAAAACCAAAATCTTCCCTAAATAAATATTGGCCTTAGAGGTAACACCATTAACCCAATGGAAATGTAATACAAAGCCATAATTATAGTTCAAAAACACAGCCATAGAGAAATAATACCAACTCCACCTCCAATGACTCAAATAAATTAATCCTTCCAAGAAAGCAAGCCACAGGTAGAGGCATAACCAGACCAACCACATAGAATAACAGCTAAATAGAAAACCCAACATACACCAAAAAAACCTTAATCAAAATAAAATAATTACAGTTGATGCCAGAGGGGTTCGAGAAATAAGAGCTCAGGAAAGAATGGATCACACAGACATTACAAGGGAAAACCATATGTCGCTCCATCCAACCTAAAGGCCCCAGCCAGCACCACCTCCCCCCAATAGCTCGGGTAGAAAAAGGCAAGACCAACCAAAGGAACAACCAACCAATCCCAGAAAAAGTCCAACCCAAACAATCCATCCAATTCCAAACCGTGCTCCAAAGAAAAACCTTCAGCCCAACAGAAAAACCCCAGCAGTCATTACAAGGCAAGACAAACCAACATAGCAAACCCAGGTGCCTAAAACAAACTCCACTAAACACCTAAAAATGACCACATAAAAGGGACAAGCACCCAAATAGAAACCATCTAGCAGCTAGAACAAGAACAACAGCCCAGAAATTCCTTAGTATAATAGAACCAACGACGGGCCAGACAACAGCCCTAACCAAAAAGTCATAAAGCTAGAACAACAACCAGCAAAATCTTGTAATATAAGAACCTTAAGAAGGGGAGCAGTAAGATGGATACCCATCAAGAAGAGCTTACAATCATCACTCAGCCTGAAGTACCCAAAGAAACACTAGCTAAAAACTACAATAATAGAGGAAAAATAGGGATAAGAACCTCAACAATGATCACAAGAAAGACCCCATAACAAAGGTAAAACCCATCAAACCAAAATTAGGCATCAAAAAGGGACCAAACACCTATAACAGACCCAAACATGGAATAAATTAACTTCTAATAAAAGGTAAGCAACTTTTGTCCAATCTCAAGAGACCTTTTAAAGGAGTGGGAATATTGGCTTCCACGAAGTCCATGAAATAATCAATCCCAAAGCCAAATTGAGCCAACCAAATGGCACAAGCATTGCCTTCCTTAATCACATGAGAAACATAAATAGAGATAAAAACCATCAACTGTTTAATGTCCCTAACAATATAAAAATCCTCAGAGTTACAAATTGAGTTAACATCATTAAAAATGCACTGAATATTATAAGAGGGCTCAATCTCAATACCAATATTAGCAATATCAAGGGACATGGAACTTCTCAACACATAAAGGACCGTAGTAAGAAGAGACATTGAAATATTACCATTAAATAAAGGGCCCGCAAAGTCAAGAATGACATTACCATGGTAATCTCTAACAATTCCACCACATTCCATGTTGTTGACCACATTAATAAAACCAACGTTCAGCTTGAAACAACCCACAACAGGTTTAACCCAGGAAACAGAATGAGGAACATTTTTAAGCAAAATGGCCTCCAACCAGATACCTAAGTTAGAAACAACATCACAATAGTTTTTAAAATTTTTAATAGATTGAAAGTTAACAGAAACCAAACTAAGCAATTTATCTTTCACATTTTTAATAACCCTATGAGAATCCATTCTAATGCCATTAAAAATAGAATTGTTCCTTTCCAACCAAAAAAATAATGAAATTAGGGAAGGGATAACATTTCTAATGTGACCTTTCGAGTTAACAAACAAAGCATTAAGAAGAGCATGAATAGACAAATTTGCATTAAAAATATTTAATTTGAAAATATCATCAAAGTAACACCAAGTTTTAATAGGTAAAGGACCCGAAATAAAAACATGATGCATACTTTCCAAATGAAAACAACATTGACACTTTGAAGGAAGAATAAAACCTCTTTTGATTAAACTGTCATCCGTAGGAATGAATCTATGTAAAACTCTCCAAATAAAAGTAGCAAAAGTAGAGGGGATACTTTTATGCCAAATCATTAAAAAAAGGTAGTAACAACATTCTTAGGTCTTTACTCTTGCCAAGCATCTTTTAATCTAAAAATCCCATCACTAGCCAACTTACATAATGACACATCCTTCGATTTCCAATTCAGAAGAAGACTGAGAATTTTTTGAATAATAAAATTTGGGATAACATTAGCAAGCTTGTTATAATCCCAACAATTATCATTAATGAGATAATTAACCTTGACCACAGTAGTAGAAGTAGAATTAATAAGGGAGTCAATGGAGAAAGTACTCAACCATTGATCCTTCCAGAAAAAATGCTTCCATTGGCATAGAAAGTACTCAACTCAATAGAGCAAGTACTCAACTCAATATAGCTATATAAGAATCTAGAACTTTTAAATTTAGACATTTATGTTTACATCATAATAAATATAAATTTTACTTTCTATAATAACATAAAAAAATAATCTATACACAAAACTAAAATGTAAAGTAATATAGGAGTACGTGCATAAAATTTAAAATTTGACTAAGTGTCTAACATGATCCTAAAGAGCCTAAGGTGCAGCAATAGAAATATGGACATCACATCCAAATTTCATAAAGTAAACACACCAAGTGTGAATAATGCAGGATAGATTCTCCAAAAAAAAACAACACCATCAGCATAGCATAAGCCCGAGTTAGTAGCCATATAAAACCATCTAAAGTATGTATGACATGTGTTATCCTCATTTCTATCTATGTTAAATAAAATATCAAAACCCTAAATTATAATCAACATGCTTACTGAACTACTATCAAAAGTACATTAACTCTTTATCTTTAATCATACTTCAAGCCTGAAAATTAGGATCTTAATATATAAAATCCATCAACATTAATTCCCTAACCTAGCGCCTTGCCTAGTTGACCCAATTGACGTAGCTCTACCAAGCTTAAATGATCAAATCCCTTGATTAAACTAATATAAACATCAATCATCTGCCATCATTTAATAAATTCATTTAAATATAACTCCTCTTGGATGGAACATGTGCAATAACCTAGCCTAGTCAATAGATGTCTTGGTCAACTCTACCAAAGATTGGTCAAACCTAGCTCATTTAGGTAAAACAACAAAATTCTAACAAATCAAACCCATCAAACTCTCAAATATACAAACCTTCACATATTTTTTATGAGTAGGCTCTTGTGGAGAACTCATTAGAGCAATTTGGTTAACTCAGTCAAAATATTCAAAACCCTTCATAAATGTATCTTCTGCATTCATACTCCAACCTATATGCATCAAACTTGATGTATTCAACACAAATAGCCAATATGAATCCCAATTATCTAACCTAGGTGGTTTAAACATGTTTGACTAGTCAAAATCATTTTACTCATTAAAAAAGCCTAAATGGTCATATTAAACCCATATAAACATACTTATCTTACCCTTACTAACCCATTTAACCTATTTAAACCACTCTAGATTATTTCTAAGCTTTCTTTAACAAGCCCTAAATTGCTAGACTAGACCATGTTAACCCAGGTTGTCCCCCTATAAAAAAAATTCCAAATATCACTTACCTCATTATATTTTCTTTCGTTGGCCAAAGACAGTTGCAAATCTATTTTCATGACTTATGTTTTGATCATTGATAAACACTATTGATTCTATTGGACTGCCTATTACTTCTAACTTTTAAGGAATCAAAGATCGGATGAATAAACGAAGCTAGTTAAAGATTGCGTAAGCTAGGGTTGAGTTAGTCTGTACTTTGCTTTTTCTCTTCTTGAGTCTATTTGTAATGTTCAAAGAGACTGATGCTAAGTAACCATACCCACACACACACACTTGAGAGACTTAGAATTTCTATTTTTCTCACATCGTCCAGGATGATAGTTGTATCGGTCGGGACGATCGAGTTTAAAACAGAGATTTTATTCAGGATTCTTAATTAAGGCAGCTGTCATTAACAGATCATCCTGGGCGATACTTGTATCGGCCAGGATGATAAGCTCAAAATAGAAAGAAATTGTTGCCATAAATAATTAAGGTATTCTATATTTTTGGTAATCGGCCAGGACGATCTAGGATCGGTCTGGACGATATTCACAAATTATGCCTTAATTGATCAGACAATCAAGGCAGTAATTCAGGATGATTGATATGATCACATCGTTCTGGATGATCGCAGGATCAGCCTGGATGATCTAGTAAAAATACCTTAGTTACTCCTGGACGATCTAGATCGGACAGCTTGCATTCAGGGCGATGCTCTGAACGATTTTCTATTTATTTGAACTGATCGATCGGGGCGATCGTGATATCGTCCCAGACGATAAAGCCAATTATCAATCATCCAGTTTGTATTCAGGGAGATGCTCTGGATGATCTTATGGAATTTATACTGATCGACCAGGACAATTTCCATATCGTCATGGACGATATATTCGCAACTTGTAATTAATGAGCTCCTTTAAAGCTCTTCTATTTAAGGGCTTTTGTTCAATGTTTTTGAATATCTTTTGCTGCTGCCTTGACCTGAGAAGACCTTGAGGAGAGAGAGAGAGAGAGGATCTTGTGAGGGGGAGCTTGTGAGGGGATTCACAAGGGTTGCTTCAAGGATCGCTATGCTTCTTATTTGTCTAAAGTTTCTCGTCCGTGAAAGGGTCAGTAGAGGTAAGGATTCAGCAATAGATAGTGGTTCTCTGCCAGCTTCAGGAGGAAGAAAAAGGAGATAGGTTCTCTGCCTTGCCGGGGTGGCAAAAAGAGGTTCATTGTAAGGAATTCTCCGCCTAGCTGTGGGGGCTAAAGGAGAGTCACGATTGTAGTGCAATACTCGGAGGGCGCCTCCGGGGAGTGGACGTAGGCCGAGTGGACCGAACCACTATAAATTTTTGTGTTCTTGTTTCTGACTTCAGCTCTTTAATTTCCACACTTATTTTTCTTGTTGTGTGATTTTGGTTTAGGTGATTATACTTCTTTGTGAAAAGAATTTTTTAAAATACCAATTCACCCCCCTCCCTCTTGGTTAGCTTTGGCCAGTTCTATAGGGCTGAACATCCCTAACAAACTTTTAAGTAGTATTAGAGCATCTTTCATAAAATAAGTTTTTAAAAGCTTTTGAATCTGATCCATGGATAACTTTGAGAATCAAAACACTACTGAAGGTTATTCAATTACACGACCTCCATTGTTTGACAACTTACCTTTTAATTTATAGAAAACCCGCCTGTCAACATTTTTAGAATCAACTGATTATCGCATGTGGATTCTTATCAAAGAAGGTTATTCTCCACCTTCTCGTTAAATTAATGGTGTTAAAAACTGAAGTTGCTTTTACTGAATGGACTTTCGATGAAAGAGATTTAGCCTAATTGAATGCAAAATATTTGAACTGTTTTTTTGTGCTTTAAAATATGAGGATTACATGCGTGT
>NW_021318800.1:931093-1016148 GCF_001605985.2 Dendrobium catenatum | reverse complement strand
CTCTTAAAACTTAGAGAACTCATTGGTTATTTGATGCTTTCAAAGGCTTGATTTCAAATTCCATGATTGAGACAAATTACTTTGTTATATTATTTATAAGATATTTTCTTTGTAAACAAGTTTTGATTGAATCTTCTTTTTACCCAGTAAAAATTTTTGAGTTAGACCTTTTGTTTTTAAAAAGATGATTATTGCCCTGAAAGAAGTCCGAGCTAGGGATTAACAAGATCGGATATTCTACCTTTTTCAGATTTTGACTTGTTAACTCTTTGATCTTTTGAATCTCTAAAATTTAATTGTTTGAGAAATTTGTCATATGGATATTTTACTTAAAAAAAAGTAAAATTTTTCCTTTCTTTCATCTTTTTTTTCTTTCTAGTTTTTATTATTATTATTATTTTTTGCCTTTTTCTTATTATTTCTAGCTTTGTATTGTGAGTCATTTATTTTTGAGGGCTTTGATCATCAACATCTTTTTCTTGGATTCAAATTTCTTGTCACATCGTCCTGGCCAATTCTTATATCGTCCTGGACGATAGGACAAATTCTCTTCAAAATTCCATCTGATGAACTTTTTTGTACTTACTGTAACTCTTCGTCCTGGACGATACTTTATCTTCCTGGATGATCTGATCGAACTCTATTGCAATCATGTTGATAGTCTTGGCCGATAACGTATTTCGTCCTGGCTGATGCATTTATGGTCATCGTCCTGGCCGATACACTAGATCGTCCTAGACGATCCACGTGTCAGCACATTTAAATCCTTAAAATTGGCCCCAGACAATTTTCTCTTATTTTATGCATTCTAGATAAGGTGGTTGGTATGACTGTTTGGCTTTCTTAGGGGGTCTATTGGTGGTATCTTTGGACTTTCATTTCACCATTTTATTGGGATGGTGATATTGCGTAGATTTCACCTATTAGTAGCTAGGCTGTTGTGTGTCTTTATTCTTTATATTTCTTTTCCTTTAATCCTATTTTGAGCATCCTCTTATATCGATTATTTTTGGGTATAAGATTGAGCGGCAATGGGGTTATCAATTTGATGGCTGCTTTGGTTATCTCTTCTTGAGCTATAATAGCCTGTCTCTTCTATTGATTTCTCTGTGGTGGATCTATTCTCATATTGTTTGTGGTATGGAGGTGTTATTTATTTGGTTGTTGTATTTATGGTGTTGTGCTCCTCAGCTATTTTATGGTGATCTAATTTATTTATACCTGTTTACTAGCTGTGCTATCTGGATGGTTATTTATGATAACTTGACTCCGTGGTACCCTTTTTATTTCTTTAGGTGGCTATCACGCATCCTTAGTTATGTGGTGTTTTGTTTATGCATTTTTTAATTGGTGACAAGTGAGCTGATCTTTGTTGTAAGATCTTCCTACTTTGCTTATTTTGATACCAAATATTTATTGTGTAATGTTAGGTTTTCTACCAACTATTATATGTCGGCTTGGATGGTCCAGAATTTCTATTCTATTAGGTTATGTCTTGACCTGTTATTTAGCTTAGTTTATATTCGGCACTATAATCCTATTGTTGGGGAGGGTCTTATTTGGAAGCTTAGTTATAGCTGTGGTTGTATGATCTTTGATAGTCTCTTAACATTGGTGGAGCTTCTATTCAGTATCATTATAGATTATTATATTTTCAATTGGGAAAACCTTTTTGTATTCGATATATTATTTAATTTTCTTAGTACAATTACTCTTTATGTAATTTTATTTTAGTTTGTGTTAATTATTTTATTTAGTGTAGGCTCCTCAATTGGTTGGAAAGGCTAAGCTAATTGTGTATTTTTTCTCCCTTTTCAACTAGATATTTAAAATGTTACTAGGCTTTCATGTATTCATGCTTAGTAGGGATTGCCAGCTCTCTGGTTTTCTTCATTCTTTTTTGTAGCTCTTTTGAGCAATAGTGAGCTAGCGATCCTCTTAAGGATTTGTAATCCTTTTTTAAAATATTAATGCGTAGGCCCCTCTGGTGGGTAAAAAAAAAAGGGTTTCTTTAAGTCTTCTCATTTTATAAGATTATGGGATCCAATCTCCCTTGCCTTTTCATGTTAAATGCTGAGTATTTTTCTAGACGTCTTTTTCATTCTTATAAAAGCCACCCTCATCTTCAATATAAAACTTTAGGTGGCATTCCTATCTCACATTTATGCTTTACTGATGATGTTATTTCTTTTTTCTAATGGTTCTGTAAATATGGTTAGTATTCTTATCAGATTTTTAAACAATTTTGAGATGCATAGTGACTTAAAGCTTAACAAAAACAAGTGTTATCTTTTCACCCATAAGAATTTTCCTTTCGATCATCCTAATGCTGTAAAGGGTATCACTGGTCTTATGCAATGTGTCATTCCATTGGAATATCTGGGTGTCCCACTTTTGAGAGGTCGTAAAAGGTCCTTTTTTTTTATATTATCACTACTTTTCTAAGGAATTTAACTTTTTAGGCTTTGGTGGGAGATTGATGTTGATCAAGAGTGTTCTATGTTCCTTACCTATTTATATCTTTCAAACTATCCATCCTACTATCATTGGGTGTAATAAACTTTGAAAATTGTTGAATAAGTTATTCTAGAAAAGTCAAAGTGGCAATTCTAAAATCATTTGGGCTTCTTGGAGAAATTATTGCTGTGTTTTGGAGGAAGGTGTGTTGGGGTGCAAAAATATGGTGGATCTAGCCCATCCATTCTCCCTGAAATTTTGGTTTAATTTTTGTGCTAAAACTAGTCTTTGGTCCAAGTTTATGACTGGTAAATATTGTATTGGTTAGCATCTGACTATATGTATTTATTATAAGGGGGATTCTAGAGTGTGGAAAAGATAATGTAATATCAAATGGAAGGCTGGGCCTTATATTAATTTTGGTATTGGTCATGCTAATTTATTTTTTTGGCAAGATCATTGGCTAAGTCAAACTTCTACTGATCATATGCTTAATACATTTTCTAATACTAGTATCAAGTTTAAATTTTTTATTGATAACAATTATTAGGATTACACTAAATTGGCTCAGGTTATTACTAAATCTATCATTAGTAATATTTAACAAATTTCTTTAAATACGGAGGTTGATGGCTTCTTGTTGTGTAATATGGCTAGCAATGCTAATTATAGACTTAAAGATGCTTGGAACACTTTAAGAACCTCAAATAATGCCACTAAAGATTTTATATGATATGGCATAAAAGTGTTCTTACTATTATTGCTACTTTTATTTGGATAATTGTGTATAAACTTGTGCCTAATAATGAGATTTTAAATAAAAGAGGTTTGGTTTTGGTTTCCAAGTGCCAATGTTGCTACCATGTGGAAAATATGCATTATGTGTTTATTTATGGTCCATTGATGCTTAGATTTGGATTTATTTTGAGAAGATTTTCAAATTTAATTATTTTAATGGTAATATTCCTATCAAAGATATCCTAAATATATGGTTTACTAATCTGAGAGGTCATATTACCACCTCATCCCTTCTCTCATTCTATGGTGCCTTTGGCTTGCTAGGAATAATTCTCTTTTTAATAATTTGCTTATGAATCAAGATTAGATTATTAGAAATATTAATGACAAAGTTATTTGTTTGTTTAAAGTCAATATTTTGAGCACTAAGAATTTTAAATGGTTTTCTTTTATTGCTAAGCATTTTGGTAGTTTTCTTCAGGGTAAACATAACACTGATGTCCCCAAGTTAATCTATTGGTCTAAACCTCTTGATAATATGTTCAAGCTCAATTGTGATGGTTCTATTAAAGACAACTCTTGTGGCTCTGGTGGTATCATTAGAGTTACTAATGGGAATTTTATTATAGCTTATTCTAGCCCTTTACCAAGTTGCTATATTAATTTTGTTGAATATCTATTATTTTATATTGTTTGAATTTATATCATTCTCTTGGCATTGTTAATATTTGGATTGAGGTTGATGCATTACACAAGCTTTTTTGTATGAAGGAAATTGATGATAAGATTTGTAGTCCTGAAATATTCTATATTCTTAAGGAAATTAAGAAACTTTTAACCTTTTCTAATGTAAAGCTAATTCATATTCATAAGGAAGGTATTGCATTTGTGGATTGGTTAGTCAATCATGGTTAAATTCTAGAATTTCTTTTTGTCTCTCTTATAACTATCTATCTTCCTATGTTAAAGGTCTTATTAGATTGGATAGAGTGCTTCTCAATAATGTTTGGTTTAACTCTTTTGATATGACTAAGGTTGATCACTTTAGCCGTACCCTTTCTAATCTCTCAACTTTTCTTATTAATTTTAAGAATAATACTAGGGTTTTTCCTTCCAAGTTTAGATTTTAAAATATGTGGTTGCTTTTTGCTTCTTTTCTTGATATGGTCTAGAATAATTGGGAAGCTCCTCTTTTCCCTGATGATGCTATTTCGGGTATGAATAGACTTTGGCTTAAATTGAAATGGCTTAAACTTGTTTTAAAGTGGTGGAATAATAATGTCTTTAGAGATCTATTTTCTAACATTGTTTATGCTTAAGATATAGTGAATTATATTGAGCATCTTTGTCAATTGGACCCTTTTGAGGTCAATTTTAATCTTCTGAAAGAGGCCAAAGTGGAGCTTTGTAATCTCCATTCACAAGAAGAAATTTTTTGGAAGTAGAAAGTAGCTGTCAAGCACTTGGTGGAAGGTGATAAAAATACTAATTATTTTCATTCTTTGGTTAATAAGAAGCTTGCTATTAATGGTATTCATACAATTGCTCTTGAGGATGGCTCTATCTCTGAGGACTGTGAGGAGATAGCTTCTCTTGCTATTTCTTATTTTCAGAACAATCTTAATAAGTCATTTAATCCTTCTACTTTTACCAACCCACCTATGATTCCTAATTTGGTTTCCCAAGAGGATAACTTTAGCTTAGTTAAGTCTCCTTCTTTGGAGGTGGTGAAAGATACTTTATTTGGTATAAATGCTGACTCTGTTGCAAGCCCGGATGGTTTCTCTACTAAGTTCTTTCAAAAAATTTGGCCTATTATTTATAATAATATTTTTACTGCTGTGATTGATTTTTTCAATCGTGCTACTATTCCCAAGTTTTTCTCTTCTACTTCTATTATGCTTTTTTCCAAGAATAATATTGTGAATTCATGGAATGATTTTAGACCTATAAGTTTGTGTACTATTTTTTTATAAACTTCTTTCTAAGATTTTGATGAATAGTTTAACTATTTTTTTGCCTAACCTTATATCTCCTTTTCAAATGGGTTTTGTCAAAGGCCGGGTTATTCTTGACAATATCCTCTTGGCACAGGAATTTTGTCAAGACTTGGATATTAAGGCTCGTGGTGGTAACATGATCATGAAAATAGATATTTTAAAGGCTTATGACAACATTAATTGGATTTTTTTTTTTTATAATATCTTGAGTTTATTTGGTTTTGATCCCTGTTTTATCAATCTCATTAATTCTTGTATTGAAGCCCCCTTTTTCTCCATTATTGTGAATGGTAAGTGCCATGGATTCTTTAGGGCTTCTCATGGGCTGAGATAAGGATCCCATTTCTCTTGCTCTTTTTATTATAGTTACAGATTACCTATCTAGGGGTCTTGATGATCTCTTTAAGAAATGCCCTAGTCTCTATTTTAGAACTTTAGGTGGTACTAAAATGTCTCACTTATGCTTTGCGGATGATTTCATTGTCTTCTCGAATGCTTCTTAGAATAGAATTGATAAAATCATGACCTTTTTGATCAATTTGAATCTATTAATGGTTTGGCTTTTAATAAACAAAAGTGTTGTTTTATTGTTGCTATGAGTGTTTCTTCTGATCGGGTTATGGATATTAAGAACCATACTAGTTTTACTCAAGGTATTTTGCCTTTAAAATATCTGGGTATCCTTCTTTATAAGGGCAGAAAGAAGTCTTTTTTTTCAATGAATTAATTTCTATTGTGCAGAATAGATTGTTCTCTTGGGAATCTAACTTTTTAAGTTTTGATGGTCATCTCATTCTTAATAAAAATGTTCTATGCTCGATTCCAGTTTATAGTTTTCAAACTCTTTTTCCTGCTAAATCTGTTGTCATAAAATTGATAGAATCTTTAATAAATTTTTTTGGAAAGATTATGGGATCAATTTTAAGATTCATTGGTCTTCCTGGAGTAAATGTTGTAGGACTTTGCAAGAAGTTGCCTTAGGGTGTAAGACTTTTATTGATTTAGCTTCTCCTTTTTCTTCCAAACTTTGGTTTATTTAAGTCTTTGGGCCAATTTTATGTTGACCAAGTATTGTGGGGGGAGACATCCTACTTTTTTTTTTTTTGGTAAAGGCAATTCTAAAGTTTGGCATCGGCTCTACTTGGTTAAATGGAAGATTGAGCCTTCTTTGGCTTGGGGGATTGGTAATGACAACATTTTTTTTTTTGCAAGGTCGTTGGCTTAATTGTCAGTCGATTGATTCTTTATTAAACTCTACTTCCATTGCTAAGGTGAAGGCTAACTACTTCTCTAATAATGGTTGGGATTTGGATAAATTATGTACTGTTCTTCCTGATTGTATTACTCAACTTATTTTAAAGATTTCTTTAAACACTACTTCTAAGGATGTTTTGGTTTGTACTTTTTAAAAAGATGGTAATTTTAGAGTTATGAATGCTTGGTATTCCTTTAGATCTAAAAATGAGTCTTCTATGCTTTTTAAAATGATTTGGCATAAAAGTATTCCCTCTAGGTTTCTGTCTTTAATTGGAGAATTCTTCACAAGCTTATTCCTACGGATGAGAATTTGAGAAAAAGATGTTTTATTTTTCCTTCTAAATGTCAATGTTATTTCCATGTTGACAATATGCACCATGTTTTCATCTCGGGCCCCATTGCTGTTATGGTTTCGATTCATTTTGAAGACATCTTCCATTTTAACTTTTTTTTCTATGAGTGCTCCTTTATACTATTTGCTTGATTATTGGTTTGTTAAGGCCAAAGGCCATGTCAGAAACGTTATCTTGCCTCTTATCCTTTGGTTTCTTTGGTTGGAGAGAAATGATTCGTGGTTTAATGGAGTGGCTATGAATTATAGGAGGATTATTCAAAAAGTTAAGGACAAAGTGGCTTCTTTATATTTTGCTAAACTTCTCTCTTTTAAGAACTTCAATAATTTTTTATTTACTTTTCCCTTGTTTGGTATTAATTTGGAGATGGACAATCTCAATATAGTGTCTAGATGCATTACATGGACTAAACCTCTTCCTAATTATTTCAAGTTGAATGTGGCTAGTACTAGAGTGGGTAACACTGTTGGTTGTGGTGGTGTCATAACAGATCACAATGGCACCTACTTGTGGGGGTTTGCTGGGCCTATTACTTATGATGATGTTAACTATGTTGTGCTTCATGGCTTAAGGCTTTGTGCTAATCTTTATCTAGATAATATTGTTCTGAAAGTGGTTTATGATTTTGACTACGAGGCCTTCCATGCTAAAGTGGATAACTCTTGCTCTTCAACTTTATTTTACATTCGTAGGGATATTAGAGACACTTTAAACTCTTTAAACTGCTCCTTTTCTAATATTTTAGGTGATGGGAATGTGTGTATGAATGCTATGGCAAAGTTAGGTGATTTTAACAGTGTTAATGAGCTAGCTTTTAGTCACCTGCCTTTCTTTATTAAAGGCCTTCTTAGACTGGATAAAGTTGGGATGTCTTATGTCAAGCATTAGAGATGGTTCTTCTGTTTATTTCTGGAGGTTGTAGGATTCCAATTTTCTACAGCTTGTTGTTTGTCTTCATGGGGTGTTTCGTTTCCCTCTTGGCTCGGTTCTATTATTTTCTATCACCTAGGGTTGTGGCTGGTGTGTTTTATTATTTCCTATTTATTGGGTTACATTTTGCTTACTTTGATTATATGTTGTGTTATATTCTTCATGTTTTCCATCTGGTGGACTCTTACTGGTCTAGGATTTACTTTATGGTGGCTCATCCCGGGGGGGGGTTCTTCACTACTTTTCCAGTGGGTTTGCTCGGGCACTTCTGGATGCATTTTCTTTACTGCAGGTCTTATGTCGGTCCGTGGTTTGCTGGGGTTTAGGCTTCCCTTTGGCACTTCTGGTTGACCGGTTTGAATTGTTTTCCTTTGTGCTCTCTGGATTTTCTGTATACCTGGTATGTTATTCATGTTGTGAGTTTCAAAATGTAACCTTTTTGGGTGATTTTCAAATCTTGCATTTGGCCTTTTTTGGACTTGGGGTGGCTATCCTTCTTTCTGTTGTATCCTTTATTGGGATATAAGAGATTAATGCTTAAGGTTTTTTTTTTTTTATGCTTTAGTTACTGTTTCATTTCTCTTGCCTATCTGTTGTTTTTGCAGGTTATTTTTCTTGGGTAGATGATTGCAAGGTTTCCAAGGAGACTGGTTACTGGGAGCATTTTGGCTATTTTTTATAGCTCCTTATTTTTGGGTTCTTTTCCTTAAGCACCGTAGCATGTACTTAGGGATTTTTGTACTGATTTTAGCTGGGAACTCGAGCTCCTAGATTTCTTTTTTCTTTATTTTTGTAGCTCTTTGAGCAGTAGTGAGCTTGAGGTCCATTTAAGGACTTTGTACTATTTTATTTTAATTAACACGAAGGCCCCTTAGCAGGTTTCCCCCCAAAAAAAAGATAAAAAAAAGATAAACAAAATAAAATAAAAAAAATGTTTGTTGAAATTCCATTGAGTGGTTTTAATGATCTTCTTAGTAAACATCCTACTTTGTAGTTCTAAACCGTTGGTGGATTTCCCGTGTCTCATTTGAGTTTTGTAGATGATTTTATTATTTTTTCTAATAGTTTTATAAAAATGCTTAATATTCTCTTTAATTTCCAAGACCAATTTCAAAGAGCTAATGTTTTAATTTTTAATCCTTTCAAAAGCTCTTTTAATATTGCAATGTCTATCTCCAAGTAGAGAATTAATTTTATTCATAATAATTTTGGTTTTTTACAAAAGCTCTTTCCATTAAAATATTTAGAGATTCCTCTTTTCATGGCTAAGAAGAAGCTTTTTATTAAGGATTTTAACTTTGTTTCTTTCGGTGTCAGTTAGTTTTAATTAAAAGTGTTCTCTATTTTATTCTTATTTATTTATTTATTTTGTACTTTAAGACCCACTCTTAATGTCTGTAGTAGATTGGAAAGAATATTCAATAATTTTTTGTGTGGGGGCTAAGGAGGGTAGGTTTTTTATTCTGTGGGCTTCTCAAAATAATTGTTATGGGGTTTCTAATGAAGAGAGGCTTGGTTTTCCAAATTTGTGTATTAAGGCTCTTGCTTTTTCCGAATTGCTTTGGAAGAATTTAAGGTCTAGAAAGATCCTTTGTGCTAATTTTGAGATTTCTAAATATCATGCTGGGAAGCATCCTCATAACTGCCATTTAAAAAAAAAAGGGATTCATTTAAGTGGAAAAGGCTTTCATCTATTAAATGGGTTTCTGAGCAATTTATTCAATGGGGCACTAGGTTTGTTGATACTTTCTTTTTTCAAGATAAATTGTTAGATAATTTCTCAATTGACAATTTATTAAAAAATAAACCGGCTAGTGCTTGCAAAGTCTTTCAATTTATTCAACATGGGGTTCAAAATGTGAATTACTTTATTAATATGGTCCCTCAATTTATTACAAACCTTATTATCAAAATTCCCATTCAATTGGATAAGGAGGATTGCATGATGTTCAACAAGTCCAAATATGGTAAGTTTGTTCTTAAATAGGTTTGGCATTCTATTAGGGAAATTCATTCTAATTCTTCACTCTTCTTGGCTAATTAGCATAAGGCTATTCATGCTTCTTATTTTATTTTAATGTGGATAATTTTGCATAATTATATTTATGTAGATCCTATTTTTATTAAAAAAAGGTTTTGACATCATCTCTAAATGTCAATGTTGTTATCATATTGAAAGTCTGAATAATGTCTTTGTTAATGACCATATTTCTCTTAAAGCGTGGTTATATTTTGATAATGTTTTTAATGCTCATTTCTATACTAATTATTGTTTCTTTAATAATGTTTTGCAAGATTTATTTGTTCCTACTAAGGGTCATATTCATAATATATTACATGCCATTATTTGTTGGTTTTTGTGGAGAAGCAGTTATTACTCTAAGAATGAGAGCATTACTATGAATGCCTTGAATACTATAACTCAAATTAAAGATTAAGTAAAGCAGTATTTTTTGGAAGATTTCATTAAAGTTAACTATTTCAAAGGTTTTCATCAAATTGCTATTGAATTTAGTACTTCTCATTCCTCTTGCTTTCCTATTTTCAAAGAGAGAATAATGAGATGGCTTAAACCTGTTCAAGGTTGTTGTAAACTAAACAGTAATGGCTCTTATAAGAATTCTAATGTTGGTGTTGGGGGTCTCATTCGTGGTTTCAATGGTAACATCACTGTGGCTTTTGCTGGATCATCAGATGCTTCTACTATTATGGTTGGATCACCATGGTTTGTAACTGTGTATTTATTTAGTGTTTACTAATGTTTGGGTTTAAGTTGAAGCTATTGTTGTTATTCATTATATTAAGGGTAATTTCAATTCCAGTCATTCTAATTTCTATCTCAATGGAGAAATTCAACATTTTCTTTCCCTCATATCTTTTCCATCTCTCATATTTTAAGGGAAGATAATTTTCCTATAATTTTTTTTAGCTAATTTGGGTTGTACACTGGTTAATATTATGGAATGTTCTAGGGATTCTCTTACAACCAAGCTCAAGGGGTTGGCTCAGTTAGATCATTTGGGCCTTCCTTACATTTTTTTTAATTAATGTCTTGGGTTAGTCTATCTTTTCATTCTTTTTGGATTCTATTAATCATATCCTGTTGTTGTTTTGTTGTTGTGGACCTTTTCATTTTATCCTTTTTTTTTTGTTAAGTATATTTGGTTAGCTTCTTTGTTTTCAATTTTTTTTGGGGTTTGATTATGGTTTTTTTTTGTGTTATAGTTGTTGAGCATTAATGCTCTATGTTGTTTCCTTTTGGAGCTGTTTGTGACTAAGCATATTGTGCTTATGGAATCAATGATTTTTTTTGTAATTTTATTGAGGTTTTTTTTTTGTTTTCTATTTAATCATTTGTAATGATTGGTCGGATTTATGACATGATTATAACTTTTATTGTTCTGATTTAAACTCGTACTACTAATCATCTTTTCTTAGTTTGGGTTAGTTTTGGTTATATATTGTGGTATAGTTGGGAAAATATTGGCAAAGTTAGCTATTTTTGTTGGTTGTTCAGGTTTAGTTGTAATGTTGTGTGGATCTATTGGTTACCTAGCTATTCTTCTAGTGGTCTTATAGGTTCACTATGGGATGGTGGTTTCTTGGATTATCTTTTCTATTTTCCCCTCCTTTAGGGCTAGTGGGTGTGGAATATTTGTTGTGTATTGCTACTATATGATCTACCCATTGCTCTTCTATCTTCTACCTTCCTTTCTTTATATGCAGGGTGCTTTTCCTGGGTGACTTTGGGAGTAGATTTGATGTGCTTCTGGGTTTATTTCGTGATGTGAATTTATATGATATGCTCCCTAGCTTAAGTGGCCTTACCACCCCCAATTTATTGGTTTATCTATTTTGGCTCTATATTAAATGTGGGATTTCTAGTTCACTTTTTTTTTGTATGGTGGTCGATTTCCCTTTTGAGAGTGTTTTGCCCAATAATATGTTATTATTGGAATTATTAAATTTACTTTTTCTTGCTGGATTATGAGGTGGTATTTGTAGCTATTGTTCTAGCATTGTGATTATTTTATTATCTTATTGATCCCATATTTCTTATTATACTAACTAGGGTCTAATTGTTATGAGGGGTGTTTATGGGACTGTGTTGCT
Source organism: Dendrobium catenatum (assembly GCF_001605985.2). Classification (NCBI taxonomy): domain Eukaryota; kingdom Viridiplantae; phylum Streptophyta; class Magnoliopsida; order Asparagales; family Orchidaceae; genus Dendrobium; species Dendrobium catenatum. The sequence goes on along the minus strand of NW_021318800.1, from coordinate 1,004,300 downwards.
ATTAATGTTCTTCAAGTTGCTATTTTTTGCAGTTTTTTTATTATGTTATTAGAGTAATGGGCATTTGCTGTTCTCTTACTTCAGATCTGCTGCCATTTAGGGGTGGTTGTGCCCCTTTACTATTCAATTTATTTGTTGTCTTCCTGAGATACATGCTCAATTTTAACTTTACTTTTGTATTCTTTCTGTTTAAGGACTTCCTTCTTTTTTTTTTTTTTGAAAAAGCACAACGGCTAATAATATTATTAATCAAAGCTTCCTAATTACAAACTACTATCATAACTTGGTTCCTCCTTTAACAATTTGCCGAACAAGGAAGGACTCTTATTACAAGAGAAATCTTCCAAATAATAGTCACTAAAAATGGCATAGATAGCATGAAGATTTGCTAGCTTATTACATCTCATACCCAATTAAAGAAGATAAACTTATGATTCTTCAAAAATAAAAGGTCATCTTTCCATTTTCCTCCCAAGTTTTGCAAGTACTTGATAACATTATAGCTGTCTCCCTCTATAATTATTCCTTGAAATTCCTACATCCAATCTTCCTGAATTTCCTTTATAAAATGAATCAAGAATAGCTCTAGACTTGTAATATCCCAATGAATACATGAGTGACCATATGCCAAAAGACGTCTACCTTTACTGTCCCATACAACGCCACAAATTCAAGCTTTTTACGATTGTAACAAGAATGCATAAACATTAATCTTTATCCAATTGGGAGGAGGAGGGTACCAACATTCAGACAGTCTAGAAGACTGATTCGTACCCCAATTTTCTAATTTTCCTTCAGCCAAAAGGATATGGAAGCCATACTAACAGCATATGAAGCTATGAACATAGAACAATCCTCCTTATCTCCATGAATCATTTTGTTCCTAGACTTCCATGTAAGATAGACAGCATTGTAGTAAATATTAACCATGAAACCTTGAGATCTATAACATTCTTCCATCCATTTCAAACAAAGTTGAAAAGAATAAAAAATTTGAAAACAAAATCCAAATTTATTCAAACAGCTAATGACATCCTTCATCTTCTTACAATTAGCAATGATATGATCAAAGTCTTCCGATCACCTGCAACCTCTTGAACAGGTATAATTCTCTTGGAGTCTTCTCTGATACAGGAAATTGCAGGTAGGGATTGCATTATTAAACAATCTCCACCAAAAAACTTCTACTCGGGGTCTTAACATGGTCTACTTCAAGCATTACCAGAACATACATTCCTACTCCTACATGAAAGGATTTTTGTAAACCAGAGAAGAGATTGAACATCCTGAATTTTTATGAATAAGCTCCAAATAGTCATTATCTTGATCCGCATGTGTTTCCACCAATAGAATGATCTTTATAAGCTCTTCTACAAATAGTTATTTAAGCTTCAAGACATTTCATACACCATTTGAAATCAAACACTCCACCATTTCCTCCCCTGCGTCTGGAATGGAGACAAATGTAGGTGAACTATTTAATTTTCTATCCAATATCCAAATGTCTTCAAGGATGTTGATAGAACAGCCATTTACCTTTCCCCATCTTACTACACATTTTAATGCTTTCTTGCCACTATTAAAGATTTTACAGGTTGAAGAAGATCCACAGCTATACTGTAAACCATCCAGCAAAAGTCCATACTTTGGATTTAAAGTTTGATACAACAAGGAATCCCTCTCTTGAATGACCTTCCAAACAAATTTTGCTCTTAAAGCATCCACATTCTCAACACTTAAACGAATTCCTTTACCACCTAATCTCATCGGTTTACACAGATTCTTCCAATTAACATAGTGTAAACCCAATCTCCCATTTTGTTTATTCCATATGAAATCACGACAAAGCTTGTCTACCTCTTTAAGAATGATTTTAGGAACCAATGAATAAGTGCAATAGAAATTAGGAATAAAATGCATAACTCATTTAATCAACAACATCTTCCCTGCCAAAGAAAGTTGTTTACTGCCCCATACAGCCGTGAACTTCAGAGTTTTTTTTGTAATGAAGTGAAATCTATAGGTACTAACTTCCTCAACGCCATTTTAACTCCAAGGTACATAAACTCTTTAACCATCTTAAAGCCCATGATTCTTTCAATAGCTCTCCCCCTTTTCTTTACATACCTTCCAAACAACATCACTGATTTTCCCAGATTGATCTTCTAACATGTCCAGCTACAAAAATCATTTAATGTTTCTTTCACTTCTCTTACTTCTTTGACATTGGCATGAGAGAAAATGATGATGTCGTCTACATACAAATGATGGGAAACCTTTGGCAAATTGCAACCAGTTTTAATACCCATTGCTCTATCACTTTGCTTAAATCGATTGGTAAGCAACTGAGAACATAAAATGAAAAAAAATGGTGAAAGAGGACATCCTTGTCGAAACCTGCTCTCCGCATAAATCCAGCTAGAAATATTTCCATTAACTCCGCTTGCATGGCTAAGATCCAAAACTCATTAGATAGGGCTTGGTTGATATTGGTGGTTCAGTCATTGAGATAAAGATAGAGTGGTTCACTTCTTTCCTAAGTCCATGCTTAGTCCTAACATCTTTAGAGGGGTCTCCTATGATCAATTCTTTAGGATGACTCAAAGAATATCTCCAATCTCTAGGCAAGGTGTGTGTAGGTTCAACCCTTTCCTCCAGATCTATATTTCCTACTCCTTGGGTAATCTCACCTACTCCTTCAATGTTTTGGGTCTCTATCCACTTCTCCAAATTTTTAACTCCAGTGGTAATCTTTCAAACTTCATCTTTCTCCTCAACTTTAGAGTTCTTAGGATCATATTCATCAAACACTACATGAGTAGTCTGCTTCACCACCAATGTCCTCTTATTAAACACCCGAAAGGATTTCCCTACACTTGAATATCATAAGAACACCCCTTCATCAGATTTTGGGTCAAATTTACCTAAGTGTGACTTCCCATTATTATGTATGAAAACCTTACAACTAAATACATGGAGGTAGGAAATATTGGGTGTCCTACCCTTAAAGATCTCATAGGGCATCTTATCTAGTTTGAGTTTAACATTCACCCTATTCAACACATAATAAGCTGTGTTTACTACTTCAGCCCAAAAGTACTTTGGAAGTGAATACTCAGCAAGCATGGCTCTAGTGGCTTCCACTAAGGATCTGTTCTTCCTTTCAGCTACCCTGTTCTGTTGAGGGGCCTTAGGAGCTGAGAAGTTGTGACTAATCCCCTTTTCCTCACAAAAGCCTCCAAATCTCTTATTTTCAAACTCTCCCCCATGGTCACTATGGATGGTCATGATCTCACAACCTAGTTTTTTTTAATCCAAGTGAAGAAGGATCTAAACTTTTCAAAAGAATCATTTTTTGTGACAGAAATCTAATCAAAGTAAACCTCGAATAATCATCGACAATCACAAAACCATAAACATTCCCTCCTAAGCTGGTACTGCTAATGGGTCCAAACAAATCCATGTGAAGGACTTCTAAAGGTCTAGAGGTACTAATGTCCTTAATGGAGTGAAAAGAGGAATGGGCTTGCTTCCCTCATTGCCACGCATCACAAAGGTGATCTTTAGAAAACTTAAGCTTGGGGACACCTCTAACTAAGTCTTTTTGGGTCACTCTTCTAAGGGTATTTATATTGGAATTACATAATCTCTTGTGCCACAACCATGAATCATCAACAATAGCTTTTAAGCAAATAAAGTAGCACATTTAATATAATTTAAGTCAAGTATGCAAATATTATTGATTCGCTTTTCCTGCAAAATAGTGTTGTTATTTAAGCTTATAATGCAAGTATTTGCCTAGAATTTTATGATGAAGCCTTTATCGCAAAGCTAACTGATGCTGAGCAAGTTGTGTTTCAGTCCATCTACAAGCAAAATATTTTCAATCAACAAGTTCTTGGAATTTCCAATTATACCTATGCCCACCACTTTCCTGGCATTGTTGTCTCCAAGAGTAACATTGCCTCCAGCCCTGGCCTCTAGTGAAATGAATTGGCTATCATCTCCAATAATGTGTCATTAGCATCCGCTGTCCAGGTACCACATACTCTCACAAGGTCTTTTATGAGAGCAAGCCTATAAAATCATCAAATGTCAGGTTTAGGAACCTAAACATATTTGGGTCCCTTTTTATGGAAAGAAGAATGCAATGCATGTATGTTATACTATGAATCATGGAATTTGGGTCTCCACATCCAATGTGTACTGTGGTGAATAGTGCAAGTGCGTGAGATGTATCCTAACATGCCACATGAAAAATATCTAACACTAGAAAAAGGATTTACTAATATACTCGGGTGGTGATGCTTCTTTTTAAAATTATGTGATGCATGCATTATTAGTTTATTTTCAAAAGCTTTGAGATTTTCTAAATTTTTAAACTCTTTCTAACTCAGCATGAGATGCTTTTAAAGAATCATGTGCATCAAATAATTCAACATGCTTTTTGTTTAATGCATCAAACTCATCAAATAATGACATATGATTGCTATCTATTGTAAAATGATCTTTAAGTAAAATTTCATCATCTTTTTGCAAATTTAAAAACTTCAATGTCAAGCTAGCATGTGTTTTTTTAAGTTTCTTATGTGATGCATGAATATGTTCATAAACTTCAAGTAGTTGCTCATAGGTTAGTTCACATACCTCTTATTGGTCACTTTGTCCAAGATGTTCGTCTGCCATCAAGAACAAGTTTGTTGTCTCCTCTTCAACTTCAATTACAGAGGAGTCAGATGAACCTATAATGCCTTTTAGAATCTCTTCTTGTCCTTTTTGAACTTAGTTTTCTCCTCACCCTTCTCCTTGCTAAGATGAGTTTTAAGTGTAGGGCAATCAGCTTTAACATGTCCTGGCTTCCTTCATTCAAAACAAATAGTATCATTAGAACTCTTAAAATTTTTTCTACCCTTACCTTTATCCCACTTATGATGGTTCTTATGCTTCTTCCTTAGAAAGATTTTGAATTTCCTCGTGATTAAGGCAACATCATCGCTTTTAGACCCAAAAGAGTCAGTGTCCGTGTTATTGGCCTTCAGTGCCATAGTTTTCTACTCTTTTTTTTTTCACCTGCATCAAGATTTCTTTGATTCACCCCTTGCTTGTAAGAAATGAGTGATCCAAGTAAGTTTTCAGTCGAATAAGTATTCAAATTTTTAGATTGAATAATTGCAGTAATATTAGAATCAAAAGAGGAAGGAAAGCAACTTAAAATTTTATTCACTTTTTTATAGTTAGAGAGTTCTCATCCTAAGGCGTATAAAGAGGTAACAATTTGAGTAAACCTTGTATACATTTTAGAAATTAATTCAGAAGATTTCATACAAAAAATTTTGTAATCATGCAAAAGAATATTCAATTGAGATTTCATAACTTCATTTATTCCTTCATAAGTAATACACAATCTATCCCAAATCTCTTTACCAGTAGCACAAGTTGAAACACACATGTAGTCTTCATATTTTAAAGCACAAAAAAAAAATTCAAACATTTTGCATTAAGTTGTGCTAAATCCCTATCATCAAAAGTCCTTTCAGTAAAAGGAAGTTCAATTTTAATGTTATTATTTTCACATGAAGGAGGTGAATAATCTTCTTTAACAAGCATCCACATGCGATAATCAATTGATTACAAAAACATAGAGATGTGGGTTTTCTAAAAATCATTGGAAGATTATTAAACAAAGGTGGTCGGGTAATAGATACCCTTTCGTAGTATTATGATTACCAGAGTTAGCCATGGATCAAAATTCAAAAGTTTTTAAAAACTCAATTTTATGAATCTAGCTCTGATACCACTTGGGATATTAAGCCCTCATGAACTAACCCAAGGCTAACCGAGAGGGGGGGGGGGGGGGGGGGGGGGGGTTAAGCGGGAGGGGGGGGGGTGAATTGGTATTTTATAAAATATTTCAATCAAAAACACAAACTCAAACAAAACCAAACTTCACCACAAAGAAATTTAAAATGTGAAAATTAAATATGGAAAAAGCAATAGTAAAGAACATATAAATTTATAGTGGTTCGATCAACTCGACCTACGTCCACTCCCCGAAGATGTCCTTTGGGTATTGCACTAAACTCAGTGACTCTCCTTTTGCTCCCACAACAAGGTGGAGAAGCCTTTACAGAACTTCCTTTCCACTAACACTGAAGAGGCAGAGAATCTAACTTCTTTTGCTTCCTGCTGAAGCAGGCAGAGAACCTTGATCGATATCTAAAGTGGACATCTCTCAACTCTATAAGAAAAGGAGACTAAGATCGAAGAAGACAACATGGATCAATGCTTGGAGCAACCTTTGTGAAACCCCTCACAAACACACCCTCACAAGATCCTCTCTCTCTCTCCCTCTCTCTCCCTTTCTTCTAGTCTCTCTCATGTCAAGATAGCAGTAAATGATGTTCTAATGGATAGAATAAGTGCTCTTAAATAGAAGAGCTTTAAAATAGCTCATTAATTACAAAAAATTGACTTTATCATCTTGGACGATATGGAGATCGTCCTATACGATCAGTATAATTTTAGCTCAATCAGCCAGGACGATATGGTATGATCAGAAGAATTTTTTTATATCATCTAGGATGATAGGATATCATCTTGTATGATTAATACAAATCATTGAATATCATTCAGATAATCGAACTGAAAGGATATCTGGATGATGAAAAAATAGCCTGATTGTCTAGGCCAATCTCATGATTGTCTCGGACGACTAGTTCAGATCCATGAAAATTATCCAGGCATCGACCTAAAAAGCGGCTGGCCGATGTGTGATCATCCAGGAATAACTAAGGTTTTTTGAACTAATCATCCCAGTTGATCTTGTGATCATCCAAAATGATATGATGAATCAATCAAATCTTAATTTCTCTCCTTAATTACCAGATTAATTTAGGCATATTTGTGTTGCATCATCTAGGATGATGTCCTAGATGATATCCTAAATGATATCCTGGATGATGTCTAAAAATAAATAATACCTAAATAGATTTGGTGGCTGGTTCCTTTTGATTTGAGCCCATTATCTAGGCCGATATAAATATCGTCTAGGACAATGAGCTTAATGACGGCTGCCTTAACCAGGATGCCCTAAATAGGGTTTCTATTTTTTACTGATCATCTATGATGATTTGGGGATCGTCCCGTATAATGTGAGTAAAATCATAAAACTTTAAATCAAATAAAAAAAATTCCCCCAAGTGTGTGTGTGTAAGGTTACTTAGCATCAAGAACCATATCATTTATAATAGACTCAAGAAAGGGAAAAATTACAAACTATCTCAAACCTTAAGAAAGGGAAAAATTACAAACTATCTCAGATCTAGTCTACCCAATGTTGAGCTGGCTTGAGTTGTACTCGATCTTGTGGACCTGAAACGTTAGTAGGCACGACAGTCATAGAAAAAATAGGAATATTTTCTATAACCAAAATTTTATTCCATGAAGTCAGATTTGCAATAATCTCCCCCTTTTTGATGATGACAAACACAAAAATATTCAAAGCAGTTCAAGGTAGTTTAATGGAAACACTGATTAACATTATTTTTTCTTGAATTTCTATCTCCACAAACCTTCTTACCAAGAAATCCATTCCCCATAAAATTTTTCCTTAAATAACTAACAAGAATTTAGGGTCATTAACCCATATCTTCACCTTAGGCATCTACTAATTTTTTCTCTCTAATCGGTTCTACACACGGTTCCTTCACATAGCAATTCTCTTCCCCCAAATCTTTAGCTCACATGCCAATAATCTTCTCAGGACAATTGCTTTGGTCAAGATCAATTTTACCACAACCAAAACAAATGTTAGAAATACGTTTGTATTTGATTTTTTGAAAAATCTTCCTGATTTTCCTTCAACCCAAACTCCAAATGGAAGAGATTCTTCAAGGTGGATGTGTACACAAATTCTAAAAAATTCACGTCTTCCCCATTGAAACATATTCTCATCTATTAAATAAGGTTTCCCTATCTTTGAGGAAATTCTACAAACATTTATAGGATCCCAACAATAAAGAGGCAAATTAGGCATTCTTAGCCATATAGGTGCTGTCAAGCCCTTCAAAGAATTCAGAGAGAATGATTGACTCCACTTATCCATACCAATAATGTTCCCCTTCACATACCAAGGACCATTAACTAGAATTGTACCCACTTCTTCTTCATCATCAAATAAACACAAGCTCCACCCCTTACCAAGACAAGTTAAATTAAACTTACCAATATGAGACCATTGCCTTTTGAGTTCAACATTGACATTGAAATGTGGTATGTTTTCCCCAAATACATTAACCACCAATGCATTCTACAATGCTTTGGTGTTCTCCAAAACCTTCTCCTCGCATAATTGAACTGTCTTCCCATCTTTGTGAAAGAGATCCTGTTATTCTAAAAGTTACTGAAGCTAGAGATATTTCTGTTAATGAACAATCTAGGAATGGGTTGCTTAATGTTTGGCAGAAAAAATCCCACAAAAGAATACTTGATTAAGTTTGGGATTTTAGCATTTACCCGATACACATTTTTGAACCATGCTCATGTATTCAATTCCTGCAAGCTTCCCATTTCAACATTGCCATTAAAATTACTATCTTTATAAGGTTTATTCTAGATTTTCGCATTCTTCAATCTGTTATGCATCGATTCAGCCACAACAACAACGATGGTGTTCTGAAATTTGTGAGTTTTCTCATTCTTTGTGGCTTATTTCGCTCTCACCACTCCTTTACCTTTCCCCATCACAGACACAGATTTGATGTTTAAAAGGCCACTTTTATTGATAATCAAAGGTTTGGAATAAATGGATGTACCTTGCTCCATTGCTTCCAGTTTTAGTTAGAACCCATATATTTGACTCTTCAAAAATAAGGGGTGATTTGTTATTCAGAATTTTTTTTTGAATCTCTACAGATGATCGATGATCTCCTTTAAGACAACTGGCAGGATTAGGCCGGCAATAATGCACCACCATCAGTGTCTACTTCTCCGACCGCCAAGTGAATTTTTGAAAATTAGCTTTCTCTCACTAGAATCCCAAACCTTCTCTCATTTGGTACTCTATAGATTAATAATCATTTATAGACTTCCTTCAGGTCAATGTTTTTTTTCCTATATTGTTAACAGTTTGCTGTTAGGTTTTTTTAATGTCTCTAGTAATGAGTTAAATGTGCTTGGGTATTCTTTATATTACTGATTGGCTCAACTATAGGTGGTCAAGTATATTTTAACTATTTTTGTACTTTTGATCTATGGAATTTCTATTTCTACTTATTATATAACGTTTAACTTATCCTATTTGCTATTCATTTTTTTTGATACTCCTTGCATTATAACTTTTTGTTGCATCTTTTTTTTCCCTAAGTGGTTTGGCTGCTTTGGATTACAAGTTAACCTTTGTTTGTATATAGATTTTGATTAATGCATTTTATTGCATCTTTCTTTTTTATGTACTGGCTCCTGGCTTCCCTAGAATGTTGCTAGATTATTTTATAATTTTTCTTAAAGGGGCGTTTTGACTCATAAGTTTTATTCTAAATTTTTTTTGAAGTTGTTCAGAACAGAACATAGCTAAAGGACCTCCTTAAGGAAAATGAAATTTTATTTCTTTAATTAATGTGTAGGCTCGTCTATAGGTTCTTTTTTGGGCCGAAGCCCATATATTGTTAAGAAAGAAAAAAAAATTTCAAGAAAGGAAAATAATCCAACCCAGTAGAAGCTAAAAGGAAAAAAATTAGCTTAATAGGGAAGGAAGAAAGCAAAACCTATACCACCCAGTGCAACAAACAATCATGAGAAAATCAAAGAAAAAAAATAGAGCAGCAAAAACATTAAGGACCCAGGCTACAGTCCAAGAAGAAGTCCAACAAAATTTATCAAAGATGATTAGAAATTCCCCTAGTTTTTCAATAAGACCATCCAAGGGGATGTTGGAGCTATAGCGATCATCATTGTCTCTCCAGGCGAAAGGGGCAGATCCCCTGGTTTCCAAAAAGGGCATCTACGGGAAGAGAGGTGGAGCCAATAGGAGAAAACTCTGGAACCAAAAGTTCTTGGACCATCTGGAGGAAAGAAATTAAAAAATCTTCCAACCAAAAAAAAGACATGAAGAAACTAAGCTTAAGCAAGCATTTGTCTAAGATTATGAGTTGTTTTCCAGTTCTGTATTCTATATAGTATTTCCCTTTGGATCTTTCTAACCACATTGATCTGGCAATCAATGCTATTACCAAAAGTCTATCATTACAGGCTCTCCATATGAAATATATAACATCATTAATCATGAGATAGAAGAGATAATGTATATCTCTATTGAAATTTAGCTCATATATGAAGTTGTAGACTGAAAATAGATTTTGCCCAAAGGAGAAGGGTCCAAAATTGTGGCATAAGGTTGAGGAGGATATCAAATAAAAAGTCACACTCAAAAAAGAGATGAGAGTGGGATTTAGTTGCTAGAGCACCAAATTTACAGGTAGTGTCTAAATAAATGCCCCTCGAGTAAGCTAGTTAGCAATTTTAAGGCCATATTTAAATGCAAGCCAACCATATGATGAGAATCTCATTACGTGATGTTTGTGCCAACTAACAGTCAAAAGATGTGATAAATATTGTTTCTTGAAGCCATGGAAGGTGTCTTTATCATAATTTAACCAAAGGCATCCTATACTAAAGTTCAGAATAGGAACCAACTTAGTAGCTGAAATGATATAAGGTGAAAAAACCAAGAACAAGCCATTGCCCATTATGGATAATGTGATAGACATTCCATTTGGAATAATTTTCAATTCAAGTGGTTGGGAGGCCATCCAGTCTATAATAGAACTACCGTGACACTAGGGATCCCAAAGAAAGAATAAAGTTTTGTTAGGGTGAATCCTAAGCATGAGAAAATGCTTGATTTTTTCAGCAATAGTACATAAATATTTCTAATAACTAGAGGAATGTTTTGGGGAAGGAAACCACAGAGAATGATATTGCATTTTCCAACAATAGAATAGAGGATTATCTTCAGTAATAAATCTCGAGATAATGGAGCAACTAAAGGTGAGAGAGAGAGACAGAGAGACAATAGATGGGAGACCTAAATCCCTTTATTCTTTGGTAGGCATGTTTCTTTCCAAGCAATCATATGGAATTTTTTCTCAGAGTTTTCATAGGAGTAGATAAATCTAGAGCAAATTTTAGTAATCCTATTTCAACATGCTTTAGGTATAATGCACCCTTTAATTTAGTAGCAGGAATGTTGAAAATGGTGTACCTTAGGTATTTTATTATGCCAACAAATGAGAGGGAATTAGCTTTACAACCCTAAAGAGATCTAATGATTTTTATGAAAAGAGGTTGGTAATATGCATGGATAAGTTTTTTTAGAAAAATAGGGAGTCCAAGATATTTGATGGGTCGGTAGTTTCTTGGACATTCAGAATATTTCTTATACCATGATTCTTTTTCTTTTTTTTTTGAAGAAGTGCAGTTTGCATTAAGAAGCAAAAGAACTAATTACAATTGTCAAAAGGATGACATTCCTCCTTGATTAAATTTAACAACAAGGAAGGAATGTTATCAAAGGAAAAACTATCAAAGAAAAAACTACTATCTAATGCCAAAGTAGCACACAAATTACCTACTTTATTACAACTTCTATAGGCATGTTGAAAAACAACTTTATTAAAGTCATTTAAGAAAAATAAATCCTTGGCCGAACTATTATCCACATGCCACTTATTCTTCTTTAAAGAATTTTGAAGGCAAGTAATAACATTGATGTTATCACTCTCCACTATCATCCCTTTGTACTCAAGCATCTAGCTTCTAACATAATCCCTCACCGATAGTGCAGCCTCCAGCTCAAGCTGAGCAATATCCTAATGAACTTTGTTCTTCCCAATTGCAAGGATGAATCTACCTTTGTGATCCCTGAAAACACCACCGATTCCAGCAAGGCTAGAGCTAAGTAAGGAAGCATCAACATTAATCTTCATCCAATCTTTCGGTGGAGCACCAAGTGTTTTGAGACTCCCTAAAGAGATTAGTACCCCAGTTAGAAAGATGTGGACTGGATTTGGTGATAGCTTAGGAAAGAACATTTTCTGCTACCACAGAACAAGGAAGCACAGCTTTACCATGCTTAACATCGTTCCCATTTTTCCAAGAGAAGTAGACAAAGGTGAAGTAAATTTTCACAATGCCAAGATGCCGTGCTATTAGTCTCCTTAATTCCTTTAAACAATGGTCCAAAGAATAGAACACAGGAACGTGAATACCCCAGACTATCAACTGCATTATGATTTCAACCAAATACTTACATTGAACCATAACATGTTCATAACTTTCCACTACTTAGCAGCCTCTAGCATAAGTATCAGTTAACAAAATCATGCGGTTCCTGAGAAAAAGATTGGTAGGAATAACAGATTTTCCTAGTCTCCACCAGAATGTCTCCACCTTCTTGTTAAGTTTGAGTTTGTTTAGCCACTTGCAGTATTCATCATCATTTATACTGACTCTGCACTTCATCACATGCTCAGAAGATAGGGCAGAAATTGTCTTACCCAAACATAAGCTCTGCAGCTCCACCCGATCCTCCATACAAGGATCAATCTGAATTTGATTAATCAAACCAATAAGATCTGGATGAAAAACTTCCTTAAGCAAGGAAAAAGTCCAGTGGCCATCATCGAATATCATCTGCTGAACATACATCCCCTCCAAAGAATCACAATTAGCAAATGTGGGCCATCGATTTATACACCTATCCAAAATCCAAATATCATTGAGGACATTAATCTCCTCACCATTGCCAACTTTCCATCTGGTAATATTTTTAAGGTGTCTTCCTCCATCTAACAAGATTTGCCAATCCTTTGAAGTAGCTTTCTTATGTGTACCATTCATTACATCCTTCCCATACTTAGCTTTGATTGATGTATGAAACAAGGTCTCCGGCTTTTTTATAAAGCTCCATACCAATTTTGATCTCAATGAGCCAGCTTTCATAATAGGGGATTGCAAACCTAGCCCACCCATACTTCTCGATTTGCACAAATCATTCCAAGCAACATAATGTATACTATGGCTGCCATCAGGTTTATGCAAATGAAACTTCTACAAAGCTTTTCCAAAGCATACAACACTCTTTTTGGAATCAAAGAATGTGTAATTAAAAAGTTTGGCATAGATGAAAGAGAACTTGTAATAAGAGTAATCTTACCACATATGGATAAAGACTTCTTACCCCAAGAATTGAATCTATCCATAACATTATTCAAAAGATCTTGAAAGTCAGCCATCTTCAACCTGTCAAGAGAAATCTTTACCCCAAGATAGTTCATCTCCTTGACAACTTTGAAGCCAAAAACTTTAACAATCTTCTTCATCAAGGGGTATCTGACAATCTTGCCGAAAATAATTTGTGATTTATTGACATTCATCCTTTGCCCCATCCATTTGCAAAAGTCTTCAACAATACCCTTGAAAACTTTAGCTAAACCCATGGAGACATATGAGAAGATTAGTACATCACCTGCATAAAGAAGATGCGTGATCTTTGTCCCTCTAGGAGAGAGTTGTATGCCAAGATTTTGACCCCTTTGCTTAAAAGAGTTGGACATCAATTGAGAACACATGATGTAAAGGTAAGGGGAGAGTGGACATCCTTACAGAATCTACTATGAGCTTTGATCCACTTGGAATTCTTTCCATTAATAATAATGGAAAATCTCACATCTACAACACATTCCATAATAAGGTTAGAATACATAGAAGAAAAGCCATCCCATGCTATCGTATGCTTGCTCCATGTCCAACTTCAAAGCCATCAACCCCTTCTTATTTTTGGAGATTTTGAACTTATGGAAGATCTCTTAAGCCAGAAGACAATGCTCTGAAATTGATCTTCCCGGGATGAAGGCCATCTGTTCTTTAGAAATCATTTTGTAAATACAAGTCTTCAATCGATTAACTAGCATAGTAGTCGCAATCTTGTAATTAGTATGGAAAAGACTAAAAGGCGTGTAATTGGATGGAATTAAAGGGTTCTTCAGCTTAGCAATCAGAACTATGAGAGTATCCTTCCAATCTGATCTCATTAGGCCAGAAACTAGAAAGCATCTAATAGCATTCCAAAGATCTTCACAAACAATATCCCAATAACATTTGTAAAAAGAGGAAATGAGACAATCCATACCTGGTGATCTATTACTCACTTACTGAAAGACCGATTGCTGAAGTTCATTCACCAAAAATTCACTGTTAAGAGCTGTAGACTCTCTTATATTCAGTATCTGGTTTTTAAAAATCTCTGGCCAACCCGATAATTCACAATCTCTAGACTTTCATTTTGCTTCCAAGCAATGAATGAAAATCTCCTCAATTTTATCTTCATCAACTTGAATCTTATTATTCATATCTTTAATTTGATTCACTCTATTGCCGTTACTTCTAGCCGTAGCAAAACTATGAAACAATTTTGAGTTAACGTCTCCTTCTTCATGCCATCTTGCTTTTTCCCTTTGATTCCACCAAGTGGACAATATCCTCAAGGTCACATTTAGTTCATGGATTTTGCATCTGAGTAAAAGAAGATCATCAGCTGACCAATCAATTCCCACAGCTTCTTTGTTTTGGAGATCCAAAATCTCCTTTTTCAGTTCTTCCTTCAGCTTGTTCAAATCTTTGCACTTATTTTTACTCCAAAAAAATTGTGCTTTTAAAGTTCTACTAATCTTCCTTTGTAAAATCATACCTTCATCTCCAAAGTCCTTTTTCTTCCAAGAATGGTACACAATACTTTTAACAGTTGGATAAGATCTCCATGTATCCTCAAATTTGATGGTTTTTGATTTGAGATGCACCTTTACATCAATCTTGAAGGCAATAGGACTATGATCCAAAGCCACTCTAGCTAGATGTCTAGTAACGGCTATAGGAATCTTCTAAAGTGCAGCCAAGTTCAAAATACACCTATCCAGCCTTTCCCAAATCCGGGAGGCTCCTTCTTTTTTATTGTACCAAGTAAACCTTGGTCCAATGTTATTCACATCATGGAAATCAAAATTCATCATAAAAACACTTCATATCTCTAGGTCCTTTAGAAAAAAGGAACCTCTTACCACCTCTCTTCTCTTCTTTGTTCAAATCACAATTGAAATCCCCACCAATAATAGGAGTAGAATTCTTTATACAACTTCCAAGTTGGCTCCAAAGGCTCTCCCTCTCCTTACAACATCTGCTTTCATATACAGTGACAACCTTCCACAATCCCAAGTTAGGGATAAGGAGATCCCCACCTATCATTTGTGAAGAAATCTCTTTGACCACAAACGTCACAATCTTCTTATTCCAAAGCACTGGAATACCCCCTGAAAGACCAACAACGGGAAAGTGGAAATACTCCCAGTCCTTTCCAATAAGGCCTTCAACATCCTTTCTATCAATGCTTGTCATCTTGGTCTCCATCAGCTCAATGAAGAAAACGTCTTGATCTCTAACAACCTCTTTCAAACAGGACGATTCAAAGGTCTCAGCCCTTCTTTAATAACCACACCATTTCTTCCTCTACCACTGATACAGAGAGAACTAGGGGGTCACGGATCGTTCATGACATCAGCAAAGAAACGCCGATGATCCTCCGGCGATGACTCCACCGCCCGTGGAAAATCGAGAGAAACAAAAATTAGAACAAGACGACGGACCTTTCTCTCTCTAGAAAACTAGACGTTCTCTCTCTAGCTCCTTGAAGGGAAAATGCTTTTTATTTGACTCATCAAACTCCTTATATCGTGATTCAAAGAGCAGTTTTTAGAAAAGAGAATAGATCTTTTGTTTGGGTTAACATGGCCAAGCAATAAAAAATTACAAAATTCCATTAAGACTTCTAGCACTATCCAGATTAACCTTAGCAAAGACAAGCAAATCATTAGCATATAAAAGATGTGTTAAAGAGGCATTACTCATAGATATCCCGGTTAATTCGTGATTAGCTACATCTTCTTTAAAATAAGCAGAGAGGCCATCCATCACAATATAGAAGATATATGAGGAGAGTGGGTACCTGTCTAATACTAGTAGAGGATTTAAAATAACCCTCCAGCACACCATTAATATCAAATGAAAAAGGAATATCTGAAATGCAAGTTTTGATCCATGAGATAAAAATTGAGGGAAAATGTTTTGCATGAAGATTGGCCAGGAGGAATTTCCTTGAAACAGAGTAAAAAACTTTGTGAATGTCTAATTCAGCACAAAAGAATTTATAATTTGCTCTCAAATTGAAATTAGCTAGAAGGTTCATGGCTAAGATGATGTTATTAGAGATGATTCAATTCTTAATAACGCTAGCTTGTCTCTAGTGAACAATGAACGACATAACCCCTTTCATCCTATTAGCCAGGATTTTAGAAATAATCTTATAAATAGAGTTACAAAAAGTGATAGGTGTATAATCAGTGATAATCAATGACAGAGGAGGCATGTGGGTGTTTGGTGATGAGTGTAATAGTAGTGTTTTTTTTTTTCTTGCTTAGGCATGAAAGAGGTAGAGAAAAAGGATAACACAAAATCATAAACTTGTTTACTAATAACATTCCAAGTAGCTTTGCTGAATTCAAATGTATAACCATCCAGTCCCAGGGATGCATTAACAGGGGCTAAAAATATTACATTTTTTATTTCATCAACAGTAATTGGGGCAACCAAATTCGAGAAAAGATTGGGTGGTATAATGCCTCCTGGATGGATAGGAGCAAAAGTTGGGGGTGGATGATTGGGCGTATTTAACAAAAAAAAAAATCTTATAATGTTGCCCAACCCTTGGGTTTGACCCTTAAGTACCCTACAATCATCTTTGAATAGGCCCAAACAGATCGTAGTATAGACTAGGCTATTTATGATTCATCTCTTTTACCATTAAAGTTTCATTTGACCCGTACCCTTTAATCATACATGTTTTAAACAAAGTATCCTAAACATTCAAACATTAAACCATGCATGCCTAAACATGATTGAGCCATTGGTGATCATGGTTCACAAAACCTACATTAAACCTAGAGTTGACCTAAATGATCCAAACATTCACTTGTACATGACTTGACCACTTCATGGTCTAGTTCATGGTTCAAAACACTGTCCAAAAATTTTAAATGTCATTTAAAAAGAATTGGACCTAATCCCAAAGCCTAGTGAAGCCTGATTAACCTTGTCAACCAAAGTTGACAAAACTAGCTTAATTCTCCCCTTCTTTAATTAAAGAGTCCAAGCTCAATCAAGGGCCCCCAAACTTATTGGGACTATCCATTGGGTTCCCAAGGATCAACCATGTCCATATTTACCCTTAAGAATAATTAGTTAAGCCATATGGCTTGATAAAACAATAAAAAGTGGACCTAATTTGAGAAAAATTCTAAAACATTTAATATTTAACAAAACCAACATTTACATTAGGAGGCTATATGAACCTATTGACCTCATTTTTATCTTTGTTCAAAATTATAAATGAAAAATTTAGTCTTGGTTCTCAATATCCTAAACTCCACTTTAAAAATTTAATCTAGTTTCCCATTATGCTTTAGCATGATGATTAAATAATTAAACACTAAATTATTCATTTAATAATCACCCTTGATGATTATTTGATCAAGCACTCAATCAGTGACAATCAACCATTAGTTATAAACGGTTATAGTTTTTTAAAATCCTAAACTCTTCAATAAATTATAAAGTTTAATCCTAAATCAAAACTAAATCCAAATCCATCATAAAACTATAAATCCTAAGATTTAATACTCAAACCAAAAACTTAATTCCTTTAGATAATTTCCTTTTTAAGAGGAAATTTTATCATATTAAAATCCTTGGGTAAAGCCTCTAGAATGGTGTTTTATTTTTTTCTTATTAATTAGTCATGTCTTTAGAGTCCACCTAAGCATTTTGGAGGCTTCGATGTCCTTCTAAACTCTAAAACACAAATCATTGCCAAGCCTACAAAATCTTTAAATATTTACAACCAATACCAAAAAAATGGCATCTCATTGAAAGGATCACTTTAAGATAGTCAAAGCCAAGAAAGACAGTGCGAAGGTGATGTAGCTTATCAGAAGTGGCATGGTGAAAAGGAGTGGTCGTCAACCTTCTCGTCATTTTGACAAGGGTACTGTGGTAGGAAAGCCTAAAGACATGTCAAATTTTGGAAGGTTTTGGAAGGCAAGGCAACGAAGGTTCATAATAAGGATTTGATGGCAGATCAAGTGGATGTTTCCTCTGAGGATCGCAAGCAGATTCTTAAACCCCTCATTGATGACCTATAGTGCAATTCTTCCAAACTTTAGCTATGGGAATCATGTTTGTGTCTGGCAGCTTGCTGGGGAGGTTAGACCTCAAGACAAGGCAAGTCAAAATTTTTCTTTCAATCCATGCATTTCTGGTTCTATGAAGGATGATTTTGTGGCTTTGGATGTTTCTCAAATTGTTGCTGGCTAGATAGATGTTAATATAGTTAGTTTGAGCAATTGTGGAGAAAAAATTATCGAAGAATGCAGAATTTTGCATGAACTTATAATGTTTACTGCTTGTTCTTAGTTTGATTATAAGTGTGTAAATCCATCAGATACAGAAAACCAAAATAATTCTAAATCCAGAAACTTTACATATAGTGTTTGTTTAATGCCTTTTCAATATTTGCAGTCTAGAATACTCGAATTTTTTCTTCTCAATAGGACTCCAAGAATCCTTTTGGTACGAAACCTTCCCAAAATCTTCCCACAGCTTATAATTGCATGTATATATTCAACATTGATGATATTGCATAGGTGAAATTTATGTTTGATGACGTTAGTTCTATGACATTGAATATGGAATATGTCCATGCCAATAGATGTAGGCTTGAAAGAGGGCTCGTTGCCAAGCTTATTAGGCAAAGATTGTGTTGCAGTCCATGACCCTTAGCCTAAGATTTTGATGATAATAAATAATATCAATTTGAATTATTTCATTATTCATTGAATATTTTGAATTTTCTCTTATCTCTGAGTACTAACATTTTAGGGGGATCACATATTACTCAAGACAACATGAAGATATGAAGTTTGTAACTCAGTAATTTTCATTTATTTAATATTTTTTCTTTTCTTGAGTTTAGCCACAAAGTGTATGCGAAATGAGCAACCATGAAACTAGACAGGGGGAGAGTTTGTTTTTAAAATAAGACTTTTTTTTTCTATAGATCATATTTTACGATTTTACATCGTACTATATGACCTGCGAAGGCTCAACGACTATATATGAACAAATTATATTGTATGATACCAATCATACTGTACGATGTGTTTCTAATTAAAAACCCTAGCCTCTAAATTAATTTAAGTAAGTTCTTAAATCATAAAATTTGAACTGATCGTACTATACATTAAAATTGTACCATATAATAATTTGAATACTAAAATTAACCCCAATCAGTAAATGAAGGATTAATTTCTGATTGGTTATCATACTGTCTGACATGGTTCGTACTATATAATCAACCAAGGCTATTTTTGATTGTCCCGAGTATTGTACCGGATGATCCCTTGATTTTTGAACTAATCGTACGTGATGATATGTAAATTATACCAGATAAAATGAAGCTTTTAATATATCGTAATGTACGAATAGGATCATACCATATGATGAACATAAATTAGTTTTCTTCATCCCATTATTCATCCTGTATGAACAGAACGAAAATAACATATTATATTAGATAATGTTTAATCATACTGTATGATGTTGTCCAAAAAAATTGCCTGTTTGTACTCCTTCATACCAGGACGAAGGTTATTTTGAACTGATTATACTATACGATCTTGGATCGCACTGTACAAATAGAACTAGCTATATTAAAAATTTAGGGTTTCTTGGAGCCTGAGTTAAATATTAATTTTCTATCTTTTGAGAGAGCTAATGAGAGAAAGGAATGTGATAAAAAGGCGACTTCTTGAGAGAGAGCTACTTGAGAAGATTTTGGGTTTATGAGAGAAGGGAGAAGGTGAGTTTGTTAGGGATAAGGAGTGTGAGGGGGATCACACTGTTGATCCTTGCTTGATGTATGTTGCTCCTCCTATGGCATGAGAAGATATTGTGGGAAGCTTTCTAAGGGGGAGATCCTTCATGGTTCGTGTCCTTTAAGGTACTCTTTCTTCTCTAGGAATGAAAAAAATGAGAATGTTTTCTACCATCATCGGGAGGGAGACATAGCGTCTGGTACTCCACCACGTCGGGTAGGTGAAAGTGAGGATTTATAAAGGCTTCTTCGCCTTGCTGTGGGGGAGAAAGGAGAATTACTTTTGGGTAGTTAAATTCCCAGACTAGAGGACTACAGGGAGTGGACGTAGGTCATGTGACCGAACCACTATAAATCTTATGGTATGATTTTTCCATTTACTGTACTTTATTTATGTTTTGCATTTTACATTTATTATAACTACTTGGTGAAAATCATGTTCTAGTTCTTTGTTGTGTAAGTTAAAATTTCACCATCTATTATTGCAATCATATTTTAATAATTCGCTTTTGGCATCAAGTTTATTTATCTTGTTTAAAATTTAAAAACAAAAAAATAGAACTCTTGTTTAGGATTATTATTTTATTGCAAAAGTTTCCAATTCATCCCCCCCCCTCTTACCGCATCTCGTACTTTCAATTGGTATTAAAGCGACATTTCAAAAATAGTGTTTTAGAAAACCTTAAAAAATTGATCATTGATCATTTTCGTAATCATAATACTATGGAGGGTTATTTCATAACTCGTCCACCACTATTTGATAACATTTCATTTGATTTCTGGAAAATTCGAATGTCTATATTTTTGCAGTCTATAGAAGATCGTATGTGGATGTTGGTTCAAGAAGGTTATAGTGCACCTTTCAAACTTGTGAATGGCATTAAAACTCAAGTACCTTTTAGTGAATGGAGCAATGAGGATAGGGATCTAGTGCAGTTAAATGCAAAGTGCTTAAATTGTTTCTTTTGTGCATTAAAATCTGAGGACTACATGAGAGTATCTACCTGTGCTACTGGTAAGGAGATCTGGGATAGACAGTGTATTACGTACGAAGGAACTAGTGAAGTTAAACAATCTTGATTAAACATTCTATTACATGATTACAAACTTTTCTGTATGAAACCTAGCGAAACCATATATAATATGTACACTAGGTTTACTTAAATAGTGACATCATTGCATGCACTAGGTAGAGAAATTTCTAATTATAAAAATGTTAATAAGAT
Organism: Dendrobium catenatum; assembly: GCF_001605985.2. NCBI lineage: Eukaryota > Viridiplantae > Streptophyta > Magnoliopsida > Asparagales > Orchidaceae > Dendrobium > Dendrobium catenatum. The sequence continues at coordinate 983,039 of NW_021318800.1, read as the reverse complement.
TTTGAGAAGCTTATTAAGTTCCTATGATGCTAAAATTATTACAATTACTAAATCCAAAGATTTAAATGTTTATTAAATTGATAATTTGCTCGGATCACTCATTGCTTACGAGCAAGAGGTGTGTCAAAGGAAAAATGATGCAGGAGAAAAGAAGGAGCGAACGGTAGCTTTAAAACCAAACAACTCAGGTAGTGAAAGTTCTGCAGTAGAGGAAGATGACGATATAGCCTTGATGACCCTACAGTTCAAGAACATTCTGAAAAGAAAATAAAGGCATCATAAGAATAACTGGAACAAAGGTATAGGCTCAAGAGATACTAAAATTTCATCTGACACAATTTTTTTATGTGCAAGAAGCCAGGTCAACTCCAAGCTGATTGCCCCAACATAAAGAGCCAGCCAACTAAAGAAAAAGGTGAGGAGAAAGCGAAACATAAGAAAGGGAAGATGAATACACAAAAAGAAAATAAATGCTTGTCTTAACATTGAGTTTAATACTTTACAAATTGAGTATGCTAACTTAGTTAAAAAAAATTCTAATTTTGATCGAGATCTCATGTCCCTGCTTGGAGAGTTCAATGCATTAAATAAGAAGCATATTGAATTAATTGATGCACATGAATCCTTGAAGACATCGCATATTGAATTAGAAAAGGAGTTTGATAAATTAAGAAAACTTTCATGGGAAATAAATAATAATGAGCATCATCTAAAAGAGGAAGTTGCAGCATATAAGTATGAAAATAACACATTGAAAACAAAAATCATTGCCCTTGAGAAAGATAAGACATCATCCATATTAGCCCAACAAAACAAACCTCCAACATTGCATGCATCACACAACTTTAGGAACATGCATCACCACCCACATAAGTTAGTGAACCTATTTCCCGGTGTTAGGTGCTTCTCTTGTGGTATGCTAGGTTACATAGCCCTCATTTGCACGATGCACTATACGAAACACCTAGTATGGAGACCAAAATTGCATTTATCACAACATATAATGCATATATCTCATTCATGCAAGCATAAAGAGGAACCCAAACTCACTTGGGTTCCCAAATCTAACCCTTGAATGACTTTATAGGGGTGCTATCACAAAAGATCTAGTGAGAGAGCATGTTATACCTGAATAGTGGCTGCTCGAGACATATGATTGGAGACCTGAAGAAGTTGAGACCATGACTGGAGGCAAAGTGACATTAGGAGACAACACTACTAGGAAAGTGGTGGGCTCAGGTATTATTGGAAATGCTAATTTTTTTAAAATGAAAATTTTTATTAGTTGATGGTTTAAAGCATAATTTGTTAAGCATTAGTCAATTGTGTAACAAAAGTTTTGACATAAAATTTCATTCCGACAAATGCATAATTAGTTTAAATGACAAACTTATTTTAGAAGGAAAATGAATGAACAATGTTTACATGTTAGATATTGATTGTATTGAAAATTTGAATTTACTATGCTTAAAATAAATAATAGATGACTCGTGATTATGGCATAAGAGACTATGCCATGTTAGTTTGAAAACACTTAGAAATATCACCCAGAAAAACCTAGTTAGAGGTGTACCTAAGTTAAACTTCACTACTGATCATCTATACGAAGCCTGCCAACTAGGAAAACAAATAAAATCATCATTTCAATCAATCAAGGATGTGAACACATCTAGGACAATAGAAATCCTTCACATGGACTTATTTGGACCAGTTTGCACAGTAAAGTTAGGTGAGAAGAATTATGGATTTGTAATTATAAATGGATTTCACTATATTCAGTTGGGTAAGATTCCTAGTACTTAAAAATGAGTTGTTTGAAGAATTTAAGACCTTCTCCACTTGGATTCAATGAAAACTAGGATGCAAAATCTTAATAATCCATAGTGATCATAGAGGAGAGTTTCAAAATGAAAGATTTGAATCCTTCTATCAAGAGATAGGAATAGAACATAGCATCTCTGCCTCTAGAACTCCTCAATAAAATGGAATAGCAAAAACAAAGAATAGAACCTTGGTAGAAGATGCTAGGGTAATGTTAGCTAAGTAATCTCTTCCTAAATATTTTTAGGTAGAAGAGGTAAACAAGGCATGTTATGTTTTAAATATCATTAACATCAGGTTTAAGTTGAATAAAATGCCTTATGAACTCCTTAAGGGTCAGACACCAAATCTTTCACACTTACATGTGTTTGGTTGCAATTGTTTTATCTTAATTAATGGAAAAGTTGCCTTGGGAAAATTTGATCCTAAGGCTGATGAAGGCATTATATTAGGTTACTCATCTGTAGGTAAGGCCTATAGAATCTTCAATAAGGGAACCCTAGTTGTAGAAAAATCCACCAATGTAGTATTTGATGAATTAGATAAGCCCTCTGTACCCAAATTTGAAGAAGGTGAAGTAGTGTCTAAAGAATGGATATACTCTTCTAGTAATCCTAAATAAATATTTTAGATGACCCAATGGAAGGTGTGAGAACTAGGCACGGACTTAGGAAGTAGGTTGGTTATTTTGCTTTCTTCTCAATGATAGAAACCACAAGTATAGATCAAGCTTTAGGAGATGAATTATGGATCCTAGCAATGCAAGAGGAATTGAACCAATTCAAAAGGAATGATTTTTGGGAATTAGTCAAGAGACCTAAAGAGCAGAGTATAGTTGGAGCAAAATGGGTCTTTAAAAATATGGTGAGTGAATCAGGAACCATAGTAAAAAATAAGGCTAGACTAGTAGCTAAGGGTTATAGTAATATTGAAGGCATAGAATTCAAAGAAACGTTTGCCCCGGTAGCTATACTAGAAGCATTAAGGGTGCTCTTAGCCTTTGCTTGCTTTAAAAACTGTAAATTATATAAAATGGATGTAAATAGTGCTTTTCTAAATGGGGTAATCAAAGAGGATGTTTGTGTTGAGCAACCCCCTGGATTTGAAAGCTCATAATTTCCAAACCATGTATTCAAATTAAAAAATATACTGTATGGGTTAAAGCAAGCACCTAAAGTCTGGTATGAAAGACTTAGCTCATACTTACTAGAAAGAGGATTTGTAAAGGGTAGTGTGGATACCACTCTCTTTCTATAGAAGGTTAAAGATGAAATTCTCATTTTTTAGATTTATGTGGATGACTTTCTGTTTAGATCCTCAGATAAAACCTTATGTGATGAATTCTAAAAAATAATGAGTAATGATTTTGAAATGAGCATGATGGGAGAGCTTAATTACTTTCTTGGTTTTAGTGTAAAATAAATGGACAATGGAACATTTCTTAGCCAAATGAAATACATTAAGGATATTCTGAAAAATATGAAAAGGACAGTGCTAAGCCCATGAACACTCCAATGAGCTCTATGATTCAACTAGACAAAGACCGAAATGGAAAATAAGTAGACCAAAAAAAATATAGAGGAATAATGAGATCTCTCCTCTATTTAACTGCCATTAGACAGAACATAATGTTTAGTTTATGCCTCTATGCTAGATCTTAAGCTGATCCTAAAGAGTCTCACCTAACTGCAGTCAAGAGAATCCTTAGATATATACTAGGCACCACATACTTAGGAATTTGGTATCCTAGGCACAACACTTCCTTTGAAATCTTAGGGTACTCAGATTTTGATTTTGTAGGATGTAGGGTAGATAAGAAAAGCACCTCTAGCACTTTCCATTTCATAGGATATTCTTTAGTTTCTTGGTCTAGTAGGAAGCAAAATTTGATAGCCCTCTCAACGGTTGAAGTAGGATATATAGTAGGAAGTTATGTTGCACAAGTACTATGGTTAAAATAATAACTTCTAGATCTTGGATTACTCGTAGGAACCATCCCAATCACATGTGGCAATAGGAGTGCAATATGCATATCTAAAAATCTAATTCAACACTCTCGAACAAAGTACATAGATATTAGACATCACTTCATTAGAGATAAGTTAGCTAAAGGAGACATAGAATTATAACATATAGCTACAGGAGATCAATTGGCAGATATATTCACGAAACCACTAGCGTACGACATCTTTAGCACTTTGAGGACAAGACTAGGTGTCATAGAAATTCATGTGTGATCCAAAAAAAAAGGTCTAAGGTGATTTTTGATTGTCACACACTCACCACACTAAACCTAAAAATTCACAATTCTTTTCCCATCGTAATGTACGATTTTGTATCATACTGTACGTTCTATAAAAACTGCATTAATTATAGTCCTCTGTTAAACCAACAGTTTAGTTCAATTCCTTCTCTATATATCGTACTGTATGATTCTCATCATACTGTACGATACACATGGCTGTGAATTCAAATCATTTAGTATGACATAATTGCACTTTGTACTATACGATATCTCTTCTTCGAACTCTACGATCAACGTATGCAAATAGATTGGGACAAATTAAAGTCTGTTGGTACGACATAATTATGATTCATACTGTACAAACACCTATGTATACTATACAAACCTGTTCATCAATGATCATACCGATGACTCCTCAAGATGAACCCAATTCCTTCACATCATACTATATGATACTGATCTTACTATATTATTTGACCACCATTTCCTAACTATTCATCCAGATGACAAAATTGCACATCGATCTATATGATCCTCGATCGTACTATATGATAATCTAAAAACTCAATAAATTAGAGGGCACCTAAGATCACTTCACTCATTCTTTACCCACTTTACACCCTCTACACTTGTTGGCAAGCTCAAGCAAGCTCAACCTACTTGTCCTAGGAAGCTCTTTTTCCTCTCATTATCATGACGACCACTTTTTGTTTGGCAAAGATAAAGAAACGCACCACAAGTTCAAGGCGTGCAAGATTACCCCCTCTTGAATGCTCAATCAATCCACCTTAAACTTTGAGGTGATGAGTTCATTTGCATCCACTACTCCCCAATTCCTACTCACCTTGGAATTCTCTTATAATTCAGATAAACTCTTTGAATTCCTTGCTAATCTCACTATGAATGTAGAAAACCTAACCCTTACCTCCTTTGTCTGCCGGCAAAATGTTGAAATCACTAAGGCAGACCTAGCCCAATACATTGGGCTTTCTATTGATGGTCCTAAAGCCCACTCATTCCTTACAAACGAATTTGACTAGTGTGCCATCAATCCAGTCTCTAGAAATGATACTTTTCACCAAAAGCTACCACTTTTCCAGTCTCTAACCCAAAATGCCCACATCATTCAACACATTCTTCGCATATCAATCATGCCCAAAGCTGGTGATATGATTCATATGACCCTAATCCTATCTATAGTAACCTACCTCATCATGTCAAACACTCAATTTGATTAAGCTGATCTAATTCTTGATTATATCCAAAACATGACCTTAGTTTGCCATCCTACCACCCGTAGAAAACTCAACTTAGCCCTCAGCCACCTCATAGGTTACATTCTTCAATACAAATACTAATCAACCTATCTTGGTGGATATGAAAATTTACCTATTTTCAATAAAAATACGTCCTTCCATATTTTATTTCATCGGGGACAAGTACATGACAAGCCAAATTTTGATGATGAAGGTGAGGCTGCTACAGTAGGAGAACCTGGTCCACCACGATGATAAGCACCACACCGAAAAATTGCAGCTGCTTATCCTCACGTGATCTAGTCAAATGTTTTGACCAACTACAAAGCCGCCTTGATGCCCACATTCTAGAAAAACACAAATAAAATGATGAGGACATGTGGTGGTTTGGGGAACAATTTTTCTCCATTAATCAATAGTCGCATATATCCACCACTACTTTCAACCACCTCAACCACTACTTGATCAGGATCCTACTATTTGACTTGCCTCTGTCTTTTGTTTTTCTAAGTATTATTTGTTACTCTTTTTGGTAATGTTAAAAGGGGGAGAAGTTTGTTGTGTATTTTAGTTAGTATTCTTGTTTAGATGTCTTATTTATAATGTTTTTTTTTAATTCCAATGAAATGCATGTTTGCTTATCTCTCTCCATGTTTTCTATTATTGCTTTTATATTTACTTTAAAAAAAAACACAAAAATTATGCTTATTTGCTTATCGACAACATTATTTGACATCATAAAAAAAGGGGAGATTGTTGCAGTCCATGATCCCTAGCCTGAGATTTTGATGTTGACAAATAATGTCAATTTAAATTATTTCATTATTCATTGAATATTTTGAATTTTGCTCTTGTCTGTGAGTACTAACATTTCAGGGAGATCACATATTACTCAAGATAACAAGAAAACTCAAGACTAGGTAGAGAAGGATGTGAAGTTTGTAACTCTGTAATTTTTATTTATTTTGTATTTTTTCTTTTCTTGAGTCTGGCCACAAAGTGTATAAAAAATGAGCAACCAGGCACAGACACAAGGGGAGAGTTTGTTTTTAAAATATGATTTTTTTTTTCTATAGATCATATTATATGATTTTACATCGTACTATATGACCTTTGAAGGATTAATAGCTATCTAAAAATAAATCATATTGTATGATACGAATCATATTGTACGATGTGTTTATAATTAAAAACCCTAACCACCAAATTAATTTAAGTAAGTTCTTAAATCATAAATTTTGAACTAATCATACTGTATGATAGAATTGTATTGTACGATAAAATTATAATGTATGATAAAATCATATTGTATAATAAAATTATACTTTACAATAATTTGCATACTTACTTAAATTAACCCCTGCGATTAGTCAATAAATCAAGGATTAATTTCTGAGTGGTTATCGTATTATATGACTTGGTTCATACTGTATGATCAACTGAGGCTATTTTTGATCATCCTGAGTATCGTACCGGATGATCCATTGATTTTTGAACTATTCGTACTAGACGATGTGTAAATTATACCGGACAATACGAAGCTTTTAATATATCATACTGTATGAATAATATCATACCAGACGATGAATATAAATGAGTTTCTACTATCCCAGTGTTCATCCTGTACAAATAAAAGGAAAATAACGTATCAGACCTGATGATGTTTAATCGTACTGTATGATATTGTCCAGAAAAATTTCCTGTTCATACTCCTTCGTACTAGGATGAAGGCTATTTTGAATTGATCGTACTGTACGATGTTGGATTGCACTGTACAAACAAAAATGACTATATTTAAAATTTACTGTTTCTTGGAGCCTGATTTAAATATTAATCTTCTTTCTTTTGAGAGAACTAATGAGAGAGGAATGTGACAAGAAGGGGATTTATTGAGAGAGTGGTACTTGTGAAGATTTTAGGTTTGTGAGATGAAGGAGAAGGTAAGTTTGTGAGGGAGATCACACGGTTTCTCCTAGCCTGGTGCACGTTGCTCCTCCTGTGGCTCGGGAAGATCTTGTGGGAAGCTTTCTAAGGGAGGGATCCTTCATGTTCTGTGTCCTCCAAGGTATTCTGCCTTCTCCAAGAGGGAGAAAATGAGAAGGTTTGCTTCTGTCACAGGGAGGGTGACATAACATCTGGTTCTCCATCATGTCAGGAAGGTGAATGTGAGGGTTTGTAAAGGCTTCTCCGCCTTGCTGTGGGGGCAAAATGAGAATTACTTTTGGTAGTGAGATTTCCAGAGTGAAGGACTCCGAGGAGTGGATGTAGGTCAAGTGACTGAACTACTTTAAATCTTCTGGTGTGATTTTTCCAATTATTGTACTTTATTTATGTTTTGCATTTTACGTTTATTATAACTGCTTGGTGAAAATCATGTTCTAATTCTATGTTGTGTAAGTTAAAATTTCACCATCTATTGTTGTAATGATAGTTTAACCATTTGCATTTGCATCAAGTTTAATTTCTTGTTTAAAATTTAAAAATGAAAAAATTAGAACTCTTGTTTAGGTTTTTTATTTTATTACAAAATTTTCTAATTTACCCCCTTTTTGGTGCATCTTATACTTTTAGATTGACTTTTTTTAAGCTAAGCAATGAATTAAAGCACAAATTTTATTTATTTCATGATTTTTTGCTTATCTCCATAGCTCCAGACTCTTTCACTTGCATCTTTGAAGGTGGTGGGGCTCGGATGCTATCCTTATGGGAGGACCATGGGTTGTTGGAGGGTATAGTATTTTTTTAAATCGTTGGTCTCTTCCTTCTCTCCATAATATAAGGAAGTCTTATCTTCTAATGTTTGGATTTTCATGCCTCACTTGCTTCTAATATACTGGGATAACACCAACCTTACTCGGAAAGATGATCTCTTCGGATAACCTCTAAGGGTCGTTTTCAAACTACCTCCTCAGGGGAAAATGCTTTTGGTCTTACTTGTGTGAGGATGGTTCTTGGGGCCAAGCTTCCTCAGAGAGTCTTGAACTTTGACTTCATGGAAAGCTTTTTAAAGGGAACAATATGAAGGGATCGCTCATCTTTTGTTTCATTTTGGCTTTGTTAGTTACAAAATTAGTCATTATCCAAATGTTCTTCAATCTTCCAAGGAGCCCACACAACAACCTCATTGTAGTTCTACTGATTACATGAATGTTTTGTTTTATAAAAGATTAATGGCAACCCATCTTCTAGTGACACGCTCACAAAAATTATCTTCCATGATCCAACATGCCCTCCATCCACCTCTTATGGATTCTAAGCACTCTCTTCCTATAAGTTGTGATAAAGAAGGGAAAAATCCTTAAAGCTATGGGACTTAGAGTCTAGTTACTACTAAAAAGTCTATGAGGCAGTAGAAGAAAAATTCCATAGTATCTATTGGAGGATAGAAAGCTAGGTACCCCTCCTTGCAAGTCTCATGATGGGAAAATAATTTTCTTGCCAAATAAGTGTTAAGATAGTTGCTCTTTGCATGCTTTACATTTTTGCAACTTATGTAGTTTTGATGATTCCAAAGATTATTGTTCAAATGTGTAATTATCTCCTAATATTTTTTAGAAGAATTGTATTTGCCATCCTTCCTATCCACAACAGAATGTACATCCCATCCACCAAATTGTTTAGGCTTACATAATTGCTCACACGAAACATAATGAATGCCCCTATTACCATCAACTTTGTTCCAAATGAAGTCCCTACACATTTTCTCAAATTCCAACAGAATTTTCATTGGAATAAGGGAATGAGTCATGACAAACAAAGGAAGAGAAAGAGCAACTGATTTAATTAAAACCAGTCTACCGGTTAAGGAAATAAATTTGTTTCCCCAAGCATTAATCCTTTTACTGGACCTTTCCAATAACACCTGAAAGTACTCCTTCCTTAGACGTCTTAATGCCAATTTGATGCCCAAATACTCAAATTCATTAACCAGCTTAATACCCATAAATTTGGAAATCTTGGTTCTCCTCCTTCTCTCCACCGAGCAACTACAAACCAAAGAAGATTTGTGGTAATTGATGTTTTAACCAGTCCAATTGCAATAGTCCCTCATAGTCTCTCTAACCTTCATCATGACCTTCAATTTAGCTTCAAGAAATAGTAAAATATCATATGCAAAAAGGAGGTGAGAAATCTGCTGGGAATTAGAAGAGATCCTAATACCCACATCAGAGTTCCTGCTAATAAAGGCATTCGAAAGCAACTGGGAACAAATAATAAAGAGAAACGGTGATAGAGGGCATCCCTGACGAAAGCCACTCTTCCCCTCAATCCAGTTGGACCTCTCACCATTGATCATAATAGAATACCTCAGGGTAGTAACACATTCCAACACTAAATGAACAAATCTTGAAGGGAAACCCATATCAAGCATCATTTTCTCCAAGGAAGACCAGCACATAATATCATATGCTTGCTCCATGTCCACTTTAATAGCCAAGAAGCCATTGCAAGCCTTTGAAATTCTCATTTTGTTGAAGACCTCTTGAGCCAAAAGAAGATGATCAGAGATTGCCCTACCTCTCACAAAAGCCGCTTGCTCCTTAGAACTGATCCTGGGCATGATACCCAACATTCTATTCAATAAAACTTTAGGTGTAATTTTGTAGATTGAATTGCAAAGGCTTATAGGTCGGTAAGCCGAAGGAGTACTGGGATTAGGATATTTAGGAATGAGCACAATTAAGGTGTCTTTCTATTCTTTGTTCATCAAACCAGTGACAAAAAACTGCTTAACCGCATTCACCACATCCATTCGAATTGCATTCCAAAAGGCTTTGAAAAAGGAATGGGTAATTCCATCAAAGCCGGGTGATTTATTACTCCCCAAATTGACTATAATTTCTTTAAACTCAGCCTCTTCGAGGTCTTTAATCAACAGTTCACTATCACAGTCATCCAACACTTTCCTCGTCTCTGGCCAACCCGAAAAATTGCAGTTCCTGTACTTCCATTTCCCCTGAAAAAACCTCCTGAAAACCTCCTCAATCTCCTTCGTATCTTTAGTTAGTATCCCATTAGAGTATTTAACTTGGGAAATCCGATTAGCATTTCTTATAGAGTTGGCAAAGGACTGAAAAATTTTGGTGTTTACATCACCCTCATTTATCCACTTAGCTTTTGCCCTTTGTTTCCACCAAGTGTTAATATTATTAAGAACCAAATTAAGTTCTTTAACCTTAGATTTGAGTAATTAAAGCTTTTCCTCAGTCAACCAACCGAATTCAGATTCTTCTTCTTGCAATTTCACAATCTCAGCTTTTAGTATATCTTTCTCCAAGGAGAATTCTTTCAATCTGTTCCTGCTTCAATAAAATAAATCCTTTAAGGTTCTTTTGCATTTTTTGTTGAGAATCTCCATGTCATCTCCCAAGAAAGTCTTCCTCCACCTATTAGCAACAATATGCTCAGCAGCTTTGAAAGAAAGCCAAGTGTCTTCAAACTTGAACCCACTTCTACCCTTATAATCCGTCTCAAACACCTTCAGAGCAATCGAACAATGATCTGATGAAACTCTAGCAAGGTGCCTAGCCAAAGTTATTTGTATTTTGTTGATTGCCAAGGAATTAAGAAGACACCTATCAAGCCTTTCTAGAATCCTATCTCCTCCCTTGTTGTTGTTGCACCATGTGAATCTCGATCCAACAAACCCAACTTCATGATAATCATTCTCATTCATAAACTTCACCATCTCCAGAGAACCTTGATTGAATTTGAATCTCCTACCTCCCTTCTTATCTTCTTTAGACAAAATATAGTTGAAATCCCCTCCAATAATAGAAGGAATATTACTCTGAGCAGCCCCCTGTATAAGATCCCATAGACACCTCCTTCTCACGGTCTCTTTGCTAGCATAAACAGTAGTGATCATCCAAACTCCTCTATTGAAGACATTGAGTTCACCCATAACACATTTGTCAGAAGTTTTCACAACAGAAAAAGACGCCAAATTTGACCTCCACATCACCATAATACCACCAGAGAGCCCAGCAGATGGAGGCAGAAAAAAGTCCCAGCCCTGTCCCATCATCCTTATAAATGATTCTTTATCCATAGAAGAAATTTTAGTTTCTATCAAACCAACAAAGAAGACTTTGTGATACTTGATAATCTCCTTTAAATAAAGATAGGCCTCCCTCTTTTTGGCCCCCCTACAGTTCCAAAAAAAGATAGAATTCATTAAGCACCTCTGGGGGAAGAGCCCCGCCTCTTTTCTTCAAATCCCCTTCCACATTTCTTCCTCTAGAGCTTCTCTTGACGGGGCCCAAAGCTATAAGTTCTTTAGCAAGCTTAAACTTCCCCATATCCCCACTAGACATAATTTCCTTCTCACTACTCACTTCACATTTGCTATCTTTACAGTCATTATCATCTCCCATGCCACCATGACTACCAACAATTAGATGAGGCTTGTCACTGCTAACAAAACCACCCTCATCAGTTATGACTTTAAGACTATCATTTCCTAACCCCTCATCCTCCATTTCATTCAACACATCAAATTTATTCTCATTGACAGGAAAAATAGGATTAGAACTATAAATCATACCGTCATTTACTGAAGAAGCATTGAGAGAATCCAAAGCCTCCAGAGCATAACCATCCAATCGGCCGGATTCTTTCCCTAAAATAGCCGCAGCTTGAACATCTACAATAGGTATCTCTCCTTCTTCAAGTTGATCAAACACATCAACTTCAGCCATATCATCAACAGAATCATCACCTTCAATACCAGAGTCTCACTTAACTATAATCAAGAGAATCCTTAGATATCTACTAGGCACCCCAAACTTAAAAATTTGGTATCCTAGGCACAACAATTCCTTTAAAATCTTACGGTACTCAGATTCTAATTTTATATGATGTATGGTAGATAGGAAAAGCACCTCTGACACCTGCCAATTCATGGGACAATCTTTAGTTGCTTAGTCTAGTAGAAAGCAAAATGTGGTAGCCCTCTCAAAGTGTGAGGAGGAATATATAGCAATAGAAAGTTGTGTTGCACAAGTCCTATGATTGAAATAACAACTTCTAGATCTTGGATTACCCGTATGAACCATCCCAAGCATGTGTGACAACACGAGTGTAATCTGTATGTCTAAAAATCCAATTCAACACTCTCGAACAAAATACATAAATATTAGACATCACTTCATAAGAGATCTTGTAGCTAAGGAGACATAGGATTATAGTATATAGCTACAAGAGATCAATTGGCAGACATATTTACGAAACCACTAACCTATGACACCTTTCGCACTTTGAGGATAAGGCTTGGTGTCATCAACATTCTTGCGTGATCCACAAAAAAAATTAATAATAAAAAAATCTGGTCTAAGGTATTTCTTGATTATCACACACTCACCACACTAAACCCCAAAATTGACATTTTTCTTTTCTTATCATACTATACGATCCACTTTCGTATTATATGATATATCAAAACAGTACAAATCATAGCCCTCTATTAAACCAACGGTCCTCTGTATATTATACTATATCATCCTCATCTTTATGTATGATCCATATGGTTGTGCATTCAAATAATTTGGTATGATATTATTGCACTTCGTATTGTATAATATCTCTTCTTTGTACTATACGATCCACGTATACAAATGGATTGGGATGAATTAAAGTTGATTAGTATGATATAATTATGGATTTTACAGTACGAACATTTGTTTGAATTGTACAAAGCTTTTCATCAAAGATCATACCGACGACCCCTCAGGATGAATGTAATTCCTTCAGATCATACTGTATGTTATTGATCATACTGTACGATTTGACCACCTTTTTCCATCCGTTCGTGCATACTATATAATTGCACATCATACTATATGATCCTTGATCATACTATATAATAGTCCAAAAATTCTATAAATTGGTAGGTACCTAAGTTCACTTCACTCATTCCTTACCCACTTCATTCACTACCTGACTCTTACTTGATGGAAAGCAAGCACGGTCAACTTTTCCTAGGAAGCTCTTCTTCCTCTCGTCATCACGACGATCACTTTTTTTCCGCCAAAGATGAATAAGCATATCATAATTTCAAGGAGTACAAGATTACCCCCTCTCGAATGCTTTATTTTTTTTTTTTTTTGAGAGGATGCAAAAATTGCATTTAAGAAGAAAATCAAGTTAACCTAATACAAACTAGGCAAAAGAGGCTAATGATACCTTTTTCAACATGAAAAAGTATCTTATTAAAAGATAAATTTGTTATTTTAAGCTTATTATAACTGAAATAAAATCCACTATCTCCAATTATGAAACTGTTGAGATGCAGGGGATACCAAAATATAAGACAACCCGAGGGTTGATTAGTATCCCAGAGTTCCCATCCAGTTAGAGAATAAGAAATAGTAAAGATTTCATAAGAAGTTAGGCAAAGTTTAAAATAATAATTAAAGTAAGGAAAAGGAAATAAAAGCTAAAAATAAAATTACAATTCAAAGATAAATTCCAAAAGTTTGGTAGAACTATGCCAAACTTTAAGACCATGTGCTCCATCTTCAAAAATATCTCTCGTTTGTTGCTAACAACTGAAGAATACTTCTCCATATTAATGGGATATAAAGGAAGAAGATTCTCTTTAACAATAGGATTTTGATTTTGAGTAGAATTGGGACACATAGAATCAATATGACCAATTTTCCCACAATTAAAGCAAAAGGAAGATAGATTTTCATACTCGAATTTTTGAAAAAATCTACCATGGATTCCTTCCACCCAAGTACCAGCAGGAAGTTTAGAATTCAAATTAACCCGGATGCAAGCTCTAGCAAATTCTCTCCTCCTCCACCTAAACATATTACCATCCAATAAAAGAGGAGTTCCAATTCTAGAAACAATCTAGTGATATTGGATTCATCCCAACAATGCAAAGGCAAATGTGGAAGACGAACCCAAATAGGAGTAGAAATTCCATTCAAAGAATAAGGAGAGAAGGTTGGAGACCAAATGTCTAATCCAACCACAAAACCCCCTACAAGCCACGGTCCCCCATTAAGGACTCCCTCCATGGCTTCATGAGTTTGAAAAGAGCAAAGGAACCAATCAAGACCAAGCAATGTAATATGAAAACTTCCAAATCTAGACCATTGCTTTCTTAATTCAATTGAACACTTAGAAAAAGGATAATTTTTTCTAAGAATTTTAACGACCAAGGAATTGTTCAAGATTTGAACATTTGATAATTCCTTCTCCTTATCCAAAATAACAATATTTTCATCTCCCATATTATCAAGAATATCACTTGATTTTACTTTAATGTGTGGTTTTTTAGTCCACACATTAGGGATATCCAATTTTGGAGAAGTATTTGGAATGACCATGTCCTTCTTCAAAATTTCAGCAAAACTCCCTCTTGAAGAAGATGCTTCTTTATCATTTGCTCCAACAAAGGAAGCCTTCAAAGGTTTAGGCATATCCAAAACCAAAATAATTTCCTTCCCTTTGCCTGAAACCGGCAAAGGTTTTTCCCTAGCATTTAAGCCTCCCTTTTTAATGACTAGAGGGGATTCCAAAATCCGAAAAGAAGAGATTCGATTGAAGGAGACTCTACCTTTTGAATCCAACATGAATGGACTCTCGAATGCTTAATCAAGCCACCTTAAACTTTGAGATGATGAAATTATTTGTGTCCACGACTTTCCAATTCCTACTCACCTTGGCATTCCCTTACAACTTTGAGCTTCTCTTTGAATTTTTGTCAAATTTAACTATAACTATAGAGAACTTGACCCTCACTTCCTTTGTATTCCACTAGAAGGTAAAAATCACAAAAGCTTATCTTGCATAGTACATCATGCTTTCTATTTAAGGTCCTAGAGCCCACTCGTTCCTTACAAATAAATTTGATTGGAGTGTCATTAATCTAATCCTTAGAAATGCTGCTTTTCACTAACACCTACCACTTGTCCAGTCTCTAACCCAAAATTCCCACATCATTTAACATGTTCTTCGCACATCAATCAAACCCAAAGCTGGCGATAGGATTCGTAAGACCCCAATCCTATCTATTGTAACCTACCTCATCATGTCAAAAACTAAATTTGATGAAGCTGGTCAAATTCTTGACTATATATGAAACAAGACCCTAGTCCGCCTTCTTACCACCTGTAGAAAACTCAACTTAGCCCTTCGCCACCTAATATATTACATTTCTAAAAAAAAAATACCAGTTAACATATTCTGGTAAACCTGATAATTTACCTACTTTCTATATGATTGCCTCATTATGTATTTTGTTTCATGGGGGCAAGTAGATGACGAGGCAGATTTTGATGATGAAGGAGAGGCTGCTCCAGCAGGAGAACCTGCTCCACCAAGATGGCATGCATCGCAATGAGGACCTAAACCGACTTATCCTCATAATGATCTAATCGAACGATTCTCCTAGCATCAAAATCGACTTGGTGCTCACATTCAAGAACAACATTAACAACATAAGGAGGACATGTGTTGGTTTGGTGAAAGATTTTCTTTAATTGATCAGTAGTTTGCATCCATCCACCAATACTTTCAGCCACCTCCACCACCACCTGATCAAGATCCTACTTTTTGACTTGTCACTTTTTTAGGTTTTTTTTTTCTATGTTTTGTTTGTTACTCCTCTTTATGGTGATATTAAAAGGGGGAGAAATTTATTATAGTTTGTTGTAGTCTGCTTGGTGTAGATGTCTTACTTTTTTTTTTACTTATGAAATGTATTTTTATTTATCTATTCATGCTTTTATTCATGCTTTTATGTTTGCTTACAAAAAAAATAAATAAAAAATTATGATAACTTCATTTGTCGATAACATTATTTAGCATCATCAAAAAAGGGGAGATTGTTGCAGTTCATGACCCATAGCATGAGATTTTGACGATGACAAATAATGTCAATTTGAATTACTTCATTATTCATTGAATATTTGAATTTTTCTCTTATCTATGAGTACTAACATTTCAGGGAGATTACATATGACTCAAGACATCAAGAAGACTCAAGACTGAGTAGAGTAGGATGTGAAGTTTGTAATGCTGTAATTTTCATTTATTTTTTATTTTTGTTTTTCTTGAGTCTAGCCACAAAGTGTATGCCAACCGAGTAACCATTTACACACACAGGAGGAGACCTTTCTTTTAAGTGAAACTTATTTAAAACTCTCTGTAGATTGTACTGTATGATTTTAAATCATATTATACGAACTACTGCAGCTTAATAACTACATGTGAACTAATCATACTGTACAATCATGATTGTAATATATGATGTAATTCTAATTTGAAACCCTAGCTACTAGATTAATTTAAGTAGGTCTTTAAATCCTGAATTTTAAACTGATCGTACTGTACAATCAAATCATACAGTACGAATATTTGAATCCTTACTTAAATTAACCCATGATTAGTCAATTCAATCAAGGATTAATTACTGATTGATTATCGTATTATACGATATGGTTCATATTGTATGATTAATCGAGGCTATTTTTTATTGTACCGAACTTCATACCGAACAATCCCTTGATTTTTGAACTAATCGTGCTAGATGATTGAACATCATACTATATGACCTGAAGCTTTTAATAAATTATGTTGCATGAAGTAGATCATTTCAGACGATAAACAAAGATGAGTTTTAGTCATCCCAGTATTTGAGCTATACAAACAGAAGGAAAATAACATATAGTATTGGAAAATTTTGTATCATATTGTATGATGTGGTTCAAAAACGTTGCCTATTCATACCAGGTCAAAGTCTATTTTTAACTAATTATACTATACCATCTTGGATCATAATGTACAAACAAAAATGGCTAAATTAAAAAAATTAGGGTTTCTTGTAGCATGATTTATATATGTAACTTTTGTCTTTTGAAAGAAGATATGAGAGAGAAACATGACAAGAAGGGGACTTCTTGAGAGAGAGCTACTTTAGAAGATTATGGGTTTGTGAGAGGAAGGAGAAGCTGAGTTTGTGAGGGAGAAAGAGTGTGAGGGAGATCACACGGATGCTCCAAGCCTACTGCACTCTTGATCCTCCTATGGCCCGAGAAGATCTTATGGGAAGCTTTCTAAGGGGGAGATCCTTCAAGATCTGTGTCCTCTAAGGTACTCTACCTTCTCCAAATGGGGGAAAAATAAGAAGCTTTGCTGCCGTCACCGGCAAGGTGACATAGCAGTTTGTACTCCGCCACACCGGGGAAGGTGAAAGTGAGGATTTGTAAAGGCTTCTCCGCCTTGCTGTCGGGGAACAAGGAGTGTTACTTTTGAGTAATGAAATTCTCCAAGTGGACTCCGATGAGTGGACGTAGGTCAAATGACCGAACCACTATGAATCTTCTGGTGTGATTTTTCCATTTCCTACACTTTATTTATGTTTTGCACTTTACATTTATTATAACTGTTTGGTAAAAATTCTATTCTAGTTCTTTGTTTTGTAAGTTAAAATTTCAGCACCTATTGTTGCAATCATGTTTTAATCATTGGCTTCTACATCAAGCTAGTTTTCTTGTTTAAAAAAAAAAAATAGAACACTTGTTTAGGATTGTTATTTTTTTACAAAAATTTCCAATTAACACCCCCCCCCCCCCCCCCCCCCCCCCCCCCCCCCTTCCCTCTTGGCACACCTCATACTTTTACCTTTGATGTTTGATGATTACTCTATTATCATCGAACACTTGGATTGCTTGTAAGCTGATTGTTTCAGGTAATTCTTTTAGCATATCTAGAACATCAGGTAATAGTAACTCTCATTCATTTAAGGATGTAGTTACGGGTTCTTCTTCCACCATGATTCCTAAGTTTGATGTCTTGCATAACTATTTTAAAGGAATTCCTTCTTTGATATTTGAAAAAAAAGTGATTGATCAGTTGGCTACTCCATTCGAATTCATTTTGGTAGGGATGTTTGTCTTATGTCAACCTAACCTTGATGTTATTAGTGCTTTATTCTCTAATCTTAAACTCTTTAAAACATTTTTTATTGGTTTGTTGGATCAACTCATATTGTTATTCAACTCACCAAATATTTAGACTACATCAGCGTATTTCCTCATTGAGTTTATTATAATAATTTTTATTAAATATTGTAGCTTAAGTGGACACATTTTTTGACATAAAAGAGGAATCACTGATTGCTCCTGATTGGGTTTCTTTACCAAATCTTAGATTTCACATGTTTATTATGCAAATTTATTTGTTCTATTTTTGATCTTCATCGGGCCTCTCCAAAATGATCAAGCCACAACATCAATTTCTCGACCATCTATGGCTAGGATCTTAGTTTAAAAAGATGTGTCTAAGAAGAAACATAAGGAGAAATGGCTTGTTCCTGAAAAATGGTGGTTTTCTTCAAAAACTTTTAATTTGAGAATTTACCAAATTTTTATAATTATTATCGTATGTATGGGCATAGTATTTCAAAATGTTTTATTTTGCATCCTTATTTGCATAAGAAAAAAGATTCTACTAAAGATGTGAAAGAAAGTGATTTAATTGTCTCTCCTTTACCTAGTAATGAGAATGAGATTTGCATCAAAATGTTTCAAGTAAAGATTTTTCTAATGCTAAAGTTATGGCATGGGTTCCTCACCCTATATTGATAAATGAAAATGATGGTAATGAACCTGTTAAATCGGATCAAGAGAAATCTATGGGAATGTAAGTTACTAATGTCTTTAAGTAACACAATGCTATAAATGTTGGGGTACTAAAGTGGAGAAATTGGTCGTGATTTATTTTGAACATAATACTAGTTTAAATTCTTCTCAATTACCTTGCTGTACTAATAAAATCTTAGTTGATTTTGATTCTATTATTACCCATGGTGTGAACCATGTTAATATTAACCTCTCTTCAAATGAATAAGTTGATGTTGAAGAGGGAGAACTTCATCATATGGAGAAATGGGAGCTCCCCCAGGATAATTTGGAGGGAGAACACGAGTAACTAATTAATGATAATTGTAATGGTAGTAAGAATGTCTCAAATTTTACTAATAATTTTGATAGTGGAAATGATTATGCTAATGATCCTAGTAAGGTGTATGATGACCATGAGTATACTTGTGTAAAAAATAAGAAAAATAAAAAACAAAAAGATATAATTTTGTTATTTCCTAGAACTACTCGATCTAAAACTTCTAACAAATAGCATTTTATGATTAAGTCCATAATTTGGAATGTTCGGGGCCCTTCCTCTCGAACTAGGGTTAAGAATTTATGTCGTATTCATAATGTGGTGATTTTAGATTTACTTGAGTCTCTTATAAATGCTAATAAGTTGAAGGAAATTGCTCATAATTTAGGAGTTAACAATAGTTTAACTAGTGTCTCTAACAAAATATGGGTTGTTTTGGAAAGTTCATGTTGTTGTTGATACTATTGCTGATTTTCTAAAGTATTACATTGTAATATTCAATTTATGCAGTTTAATTATTGTGCTCCATTTATCTATTCTTCCTCTTATCTCGGTATTAGAAAAGAGTTATGGAATCAACTTACTACCTTTCATGAAATTGTCAACATGCCCTTGTTTGAGGGGGGTGATTTTAATACAATCACTAATCCTCAAGAAAGAATTGGTGGTTCTAATCCTATTTATTAGGCTACGAAGGATTTCAATAATTTTATTTTGGATTGTAATCTTGTTGATTCTGGAAATTATTTTGCATAGAATTTGTGTAATATGTCGCAATGATTAAATCATGTGCTTTTTAATGAATTGTGGATTAATACTAACAATAAAAACTTTGTCGATCACATCAATAAAACTTTGTCAAATCAATCCCCTCAGCTTATTGGTACAACTTTGAGGTAGAATGGAAATTCCTCTTTATTTAGATTTCAAAATATGCATCTTTTAGATAACTCTTTTTTAACTATGGTCCAAGATAATTGGCAGGCCCTTTTGCATCCTGATAACTCGATAATGGGTATGAATAGACTTTGGCTTAAGCTTAAAAGGCTTAAGTATAAAATCAATTGGTGGAATAGAAATGTTTTTAAAATTTTATTTTCTAATATCTTAAAAGCTAAAGACAAAGTTACTTCTAAGGAGCGTAAGTGCCTACTTGACTCTAATGTTGATTTAACTCATTAAACTCATCAAGTAATGGCATGTGATTACTGTCAAGTATAGAGTGATCGTTAAGTAAAATTTCATGCTCCTTTTGTAAATTTAAAAATTCAATTTTCATGCTTACATGCAATTTTTTAAGTTTCCTATATGATGCATAAATTTTCTCATAATCTTAAAGTAATTGATTGTCGGTTAGTTCACATACCTCTTTTTGGTCGACAAAGTTTATTGTCTCCTCTTCAGCTTCAGTCTCGTAGGAGTCCAATGTAGAATTTGCCTAGAACGCCTTTTGGAACTACTTCTTGTCCTTCCTAAACTTTGGTTTTTCCTCACCCTTCTCCTTGCTTGGGTGAGCCTTAAGTGTAGGACAATTAATTTTAACAAGCCCTGGCTTCCCGCAATCAAAATAAATCATATCAATAGAACTTTTAAAATTTTTGCTACTCTTACCTTTATTTCACTTTTGATGGTATTTTTGCTTCTTCTTTAAAGAGATTTTGATTTGCCTAGCGATTAAGGAAACATCATCACTTTTAGACCTGAAAGAATCAATGTCTATATCGTTGGCCTTCAGCGCCATAATTTTCTCCTTCTTTTTCTCACATGCATCAATTTGTTTTTTGTTCACTCCTTGCTTGTAAGCAATGAGTGATCCAAGTAAGTATCAATAGAATAAGTATTAAAATCTTTAGATTCAATTATTATAATAGTCTTAGAATCAAAAGAAGAAGGCAAGCATCTAAAAAATTATTTAACTTTTTAATAATTCATGAATTCTCTTCCTAAGGCATGTAGAGAGGTGACAATTTCAGTAAATCTTGTATACATATCAGATATCGATTCAGAATATCTCATATAAAAAAGTTTGTAGCCATATAATAAAATATTCAACCTAGACATGCATATAATCTTCCTATTTCAAAGCAAAGAAAAAATAGCTCAAGCATTTTGCATTCAGTTGTACTAAATCCCTATCATCAAAAGTCTATTCAATAAATGGAAGTTCAATTTTTATGCCATTTATTTCACAAGTTGGTGGTGAATATCCATCCTTAACAAGCATCCACATGTGGTAGTTAATTGATTGTAAAATGTTGACATGAGAGTTTTCTAAAAATCAAAAGGTATGTTATCTTTGTGGTTGGGTAATACTATACCCTTCTGTAGTTTTATGATTACCAAAGTTAGCCATTTATCAAAATTCAAAAGTTTTCAAAAACTATATTTTATGAATCCTACTCTTATACCACTTGAAAGTTTGTTAGGGATGTTAAGCCAAACAATCACCACAAAAATAAAAATGCAAAAATTAAATGTGGAAAGTGTAATAAGAAATAACACACCAAAATTTGTAGTGGTTCGATCAACTTGACCAACATCTACTCCCCATAGCCTCTCCTTCAAGTATTGCACTAAACTCAATGTCTCTCCTTTAGCCCCCACAATAAGGCCGAGAAGCCCATATAAAAACTCCTTTTCACTGACCCCAGTGAGGTAGGAAACCCAACTCCTTTTGCTTCCTCCTGAAGCAGGCAGAGAACCTTACTCCTTTCACTTCCTCCTAAAGCTGGAAAAGAACCTCAATCAATCACTGGAGTATTCCTCTCTAAAACCTCCAAGGAATAAGGGACAATGACCAAAGAAGATGATACGGATCCTTGCTTAGAGCAACCTTTGTGAAACCCCTCACAAACTCCCCCTCAAAAGATTTTCTCTCTCTCTCTCTCTCTCTCTCTCCCAACCTCTCCCTCTCCTCTTGACTCTCTTAGGTCAGGACAACATCAAAAGATCACCTCTTGAGTAAATAAGATATCTTAAATAGAAGGGCTTCAAGTTTTCCCTAATTTTTAATTAATCATCAAAGATTATCCAGGACGATCGACTGATCATCTTGTACGATCAGTTCAAATTCAACTCAATAAGCCAGGACAATCAGGGAGAGTCTGGATGATTAAAGGACTTGTGTTATGATCGTCCAGGATGATAGTACATCATCCTATATGATTAGTTTAGAATGGTTGAGTATCATCCAGACAATCACTATGGTCGGCCAGACTTTACCTATCTGGATTAGGGAAAAATAATTGATCATCCAGGATGATTTCATAATCATCCCGGATGAATAGTTCAAAGTGTCAGATATCATCCAGAACATCTCCTTGGTAACATGTTTGGATGCTGGAAAAAATAATTGATCATCCAGGATGATTTGGGATCATCTCGGATAATTAGTTCAAAACATTAAGTATCATCCAAAACATCGCCCTGGTCGTCCATAAAGAAACCAAGGTTTATTTAACTGATCATCCCAGATGATCTTGCAATCATCCAGGATGATATGATTGAGCAATCAAACCTTAATTATCTGACTAATTTAGACATAATTATAATTCATCATCCAGAATGATGTCCTTGATGATTTCCAAAAAAAAAAAAACATGCCTTAAAGATCTATCGACTGGTTTTTTCTAATTTGAGCATATTATCTAGGATGATTTATTTAATTGTGACTTCCTTAACTAGGATGCCCTAACTAGGGTTTCTATTTTTAACTAGTCATCCAAGATAATTTTTTATCATACCGGATGATATGTTTAAAAATAGAAAATACTAAACATATAGAATTTTTTCCCCTGAGTGTGTCTGTGCAAGGTTACTTAGCATCAAGACCCACTTTGTTACATTTAACTCAAGAAAAGGAAAAGACCCTTGAAGTATACTTATAGACTAACTCAGTCCTAATCTACCCAATCTTGAGCTGACATAATTTTTAATTTTATCTTGTGGACCTAAAACCTTAGTAGGCACGGTAGTCGTAGAAAAACCGAAGATAATAATGCTTTAACCATTCCTCCTTCCTTGGAGGAAGATAAGTAGATGGTTCTTTATGTGAATGTTGATTTAGTTCCTAGCCCTGATGGTCACACAACTAAATTTTTAAAAAGTTTGTAAAATCATTTGTGAGGATTTATAAGTTGTAGTTCTAGATTACTTCTCCTGAAACAACATTCCTAAATTTTTCTCTAGTACTTCAATTGTGCTTATTCCTAATAAGGTTGTTGTAAATACATGGGATAATTTTCAACCTATTATTCTTTGCTTCTTTTTCAATAAACGTATGTCCAAAATTTTGATGAATTGACTTACTCCTTTGCTTTTTAGAATAATTTCTCCTAATCAAACTGGCTTTATCAATGGTAGAGCTATTACTAAGAATATTCTACTTGCCCAAGATGTCACTGATGGTCTTGATCTTAAAGTGAGAGGTGGGAATATTATTTTTAAACTTGACATTGCTAAAGCACATGATAATATTAATTAGACTTTTCTTTACTCTATTTTGTAATTATTTAGTTTTTACTCTGGTTTTATTCAGCTAATAAAAAATTGTATTGAATGCTCTTTCTTTTTTGTCATTTTTAATGGTAAAGTAATGGTTCTTTAAGTCCTCCTAGGGCTTGAGACAAGGTAATACTATTTCACCAGCTCTTTTTAAAATTGCTATTGAATACCTTTCTAGAGGTCTTATTCATCTATATGACATACATATTAATTTAACTACATAACATTAGGTGGTTATCCTAACTATCATCTATGCTTTGCCAATGATGTTATTATTTTTTCTAATGACTCTTTGATAATGATTAATTTCCTTACCAGATTTTTGCATAATTTTGAGATTAGAAGAGTTCATACTCTCAATAAAAATAAACACTGCTTTAATTCTAATGAAAATATGCCCTTCCATCGAATTAAGGATATTAGATATCTCAATGACTTTATTCAAGTTTATTTACCTTTATTATACCTTAGGGTTCCTCTTTTTAAGGGCCATAAAAAATCTTTTCTTTTTGATAATTTAATTACCTCTGTGCAAAATAAACATAACTTTTGGGAGTTCAACTTTCTAAGTTTTAATGGGAGATTAATTTTGATCAAAAGTTTTTTGTGCTTCTTCCTATCTATATTTTCCAAACTATCCAACCTACTTTAGATATTTGTAACAGGCTTGAAAAATTATTCAATAAATTTTTCTGGAAAGGTAACATATCCAATTCAAAAATTCTTTGGACTGCATGGAGAAATTGTTGTGGGGTGTTAGAAGAAGGAGCTTTAGGGTGCAAGAATAGGGCTGACAAGTCTAATGTTTGGGCTAAGTCTAGTCTTTGGGCCAAGTACATGACTACAAAATATTGTGTGTGAAAGCACCCTACCTTGTGTACTTATAATCAAGGTGATTCTAGAGTATAGAGAAGACTTTACAACATAAAATGGAAGTGGAGTCTCATAATAAATGGGTTGTTTGAAAGTGCTCAGATGACACTAGAAAGTGCTCTGATACCACTTGAAAGTTCGTTAGGGATGTTAGGCCCTATGAACTGACCCAAAGCTAATTAAAAGAGAGGTGAATTGGAAAAGAAGAATCTTTAAATCATAACACAAACCAAAACCAATATCACCATAATAAAAACCAAAGTGCAAAAATTAAAATGCGGAAGTAATAAAGAAAGAACACACCGAATTTATAGTGGTTCGGTCAAACCTTAACCTACGTCTACTCCTTGGAGGCACCCTCTAAGTATTGCACTAAAACAAGTGTCTCTCCTTTAGCCCCCACAGCTAGGTGGAGAAGCCCTTACAAAATCACTTCCACCTTCCCCGGTGCGACGGAGTCGCTGGTTCCTTTGACACCAAAGATATCTTTTTCTTTTATGAACTTCCCTCGAGATAAGCCTTGAATCTGATGGTATTCAGGTGCGATCTTTTTGGAGCAACCGTGTGGAACCCCCTCCATACTCCCTTGAGTCCCCCCACACATGATCTTCTCCCTCTCTCAAACTCCACCCTTTCCTCACTCCCTTTCAAGCTCTCTCTTCAAGTTTCTCCCAAGAAAATGAAGCTACAATGGCTGTAAAAGAAACTTACAAAAGTGCCTTGACAAAGCTTAAATAGAAGCTCTCAAAATGAGCTCATTAATACAAGTTGCCGAGATTATCGTCCAGGACGATAAGCATATCGTCCTGTACGATCAGTACAATTTAAGCTCAATCAGCCATGACGATTTGAAACGATCATAAGAAATTTATTCATATCGTCCAGGATGATAATATATCATCCTAGATGATCAGTACAAATTGTGGAATATCGTCCTCGATATTTCCCTAAAAAACAGCTATTCGATGACCAATCGTCCAGCATATCAGCCAGGACGATCCTCCAGGCCGATTTGATCGTGAAATCAAGCCATAATTACTTTCCTCAAATTTTAGAGAAATTTTGGAAAAATAGACCTGGATCGTCCTGGATGATATTTTATAGTCCTGGACGATGTCCAAAAATAGGTTATTTCCAAATAGATCTTGCGGTAGATTCTTTCTAAATTGAGCCTATCGTCCTGGATGATACAAAATCATCTAGGGATGTGTTTTGCATAATGACGGCTGCTTTAATGAGGATGCCCTAATTAGGGTTTTTGCTTTCGGACAGATCATCCCGGACGTTGTTACCAAAAATAGAAATCTTTAGGGAGCAACAGAAAATCTTCCAAGTTACAAAACATCAGGAGCCACACCAAATACAATAGACTCGAGAAAGGAAAAAATGTACAAACTTACTCAGACCTAGTCTACTCAATCTTGAGCTGATTCCAATTGCAGTCTGATCGTGTGAACCTGAAATGTCAGTATATAAGGCAATCATATAGAAATAAGAATGTTTTCTATCATCAAAATCATAAACCATTGATCTGCAACAATCTCCCTCTTTTTAATGATGGCAAACAATTCAATTTAAATTTTCAAAAAAATCAATTTCTCCTAATCTCCCCCACACAAGAATAAACCCTTTTAAAAAATAGGGAAGATAAAAATATTTTTGTTGTTTTAAATTTAAAAAAATATATATACAAATTCAACAATACGTTCTCCCCCTTTGACATTATCAAAAAGAGAGGAGGCACAAACAAAAAACAAAACGAACAAAAGACAAAAATGTTCCCTGATCTAGTGAAAAAACAAATATTCTTAAAATGAGAAAGTTACCTCTTGGTTTTAATCAAAAACATAGAAGAATTGGATTGACAACGCATAGCCCAGAAAAGGTTAGAAATTTAGAATTTGATAATTCAAACTCAAGTTCTTTAAAAAGGCTCAAAAAAATTTAATTGAATATCTAAATCAAGGAATAAATTAGAAAAAGAAACACTAATTTTTCAAAACTCCTTTCATAAAATATATCTAATAGAAGATTAATGCACGAATTGTTGAATTAGGAATCATGTTTTTCAAAATCACGTATCGAAAGTATCAAGAGTTTTCTTAAGCTTTTAAGAAGTATAAGAATGGTAAGCATTAAATTTATGCCTCTTATCAATTTTAATGGCGCTCTTTGCGCATCTTTTGATTTTTGATACACTTTGTGTATATTTTTCAATTTGGCGTCTTTGCGCGTCTTTTATTTTTGGCATCATTGGCCAATTTTTTTTAATATGCTACCTTTTTGAAATCTTAAAAACAAAAGTAAACCCATCCTATTGATAAAGCGAATTCTTGATTAAGAAAATTATGTGTTAGATTCAATAACTTACAAAAGATCTCTATGCGATAAATAAAATGTGGGGAGATAAAAAAAATTTAGTTTCAAAGACTAATTTAAAATATAAAAAAGATTTTAAATCAAAAGTAGAATAACCTATTTTACGAAATAGAGATTGAGAGTCAAAAAACATGAGTTTCCTTCCTTTGACTGTTTTTAGAGAAGTCAATCACAACTTACCAAAGATTTTAAGAAAAAATAGGAAATAGACTTTTCATTTTTAGAAAGGTGAATGTGTGTGTTGATCAGAGAAAAAAAAATTCATGAAACAAAAAAAATTTCAAAGAATAAAAAAAAACACAAAATAAAAAATGAAAACATAAAAAAAAAAAACTAAAAATAAAACACAACACAAAAACACAAACAAAGCTTTTAAACATTATCTTTCTCCTGGTCCGATGCTTCAGAAACCAGGTCTGCCTAGGATATTTTTTTCTTTTCATTATCTCCCATGTTTAAAATTTGCTTCGCTTTACCCTTTTCTTTTGTTGGAAGAATTCATAAATTAGGGTAATAATTTTTCATATGACCAGGCTTCCTATAACGAAAGCAAATAATGTCAGAAGAAATATTAACATCCTTACCATTTTTACCTTTATTCCACTTTTGTTGATGCTTATGCTTTGGTGAGCTTTTTGATTTGCTTGACAAGTCATTGCATTCGTCACCAACTAAGCGATCTCTTTCCATATCTTCAGCTTTTAGAACAATCGTTTCACCTGCATCCACAAGTCTTTGACCCAAACTTTGCTCGTAGGCAATGAGTGAGCCAATCAAATTATCAATAGAATATTCATTCAAATCTTTTGATTCATAAATAGCAATTACTTTAGCATCAAACTTATTTAGTACATAACGAAGAATTTTGTTAACTTTTTCAATATATGAAAATTCTTTTCCTAAAGCATGCAATGATGTTACAATTTGGATAAACCTAGTATACATCTCTAATATTGTCTCATAAGGTTTCATGGAAAATAGTTCAAAATCATCCATTAACATATTCAACTTGGATTGCTTGATTTCACTAGTTCCTTCGTATATGGTGTGTAGTTTATCCCAAACTTCCTTACCAGTAGTGCACGTGAATACTAACATAAAATCTTCGGAATTTAAAGCATAGAAAAAGCAATTTAAAGATTTTGCATTCAATTGACCATCGATTCGTTCATCTCTATTCCATTGACTAAAAGGAATGTCAGTTTTAATTTCATCTAAAATACGTGACGGTAATGAATAACCAGTTAAAATCATATGCCACATGCAAAAATCAATCAATTGCAAAAAAAAGACATGCAAATTTTCCAAAAATCAAATGTAATATTTTCAAACAAAGGTGGTCTGGTGATAGAATAACCTTCCGCAATAGTATGATTACAAAAATTAGCTATGGATCAAATTTTCAAAAGCTTTCAAAAACTTATTTTATGAATCTCGCTCTGATACCGCTTGAAAGTGCTCAGATGACACTAGAAAGTGCTCTGATACCACTTGAAAGTTCGTTAGGGAAGTTAGGCCCTATGAACTGGCCCAAAGCTAATTAAAAGAGAGGTGAATTAAAAAAGAAGAATCTTTAAATCATAACACAAACCAAAACCAATATCACCATAATAAAAAACCAAAGTGTAGAAATTAAAATGCAGAAGTAATAAAAAAAGAACTCACCGGATTTATAGTGGTTCGGTCAAACCTTGACCTATGTCCACTCCTTGGAGGCACCCTCCAAGTATTGTCCTAAAACAAGTGTATCTTCTTTATCCCCCACAGCTAGGCGGAGAAGCCCTTACAAAAGCACTTCTACCTTTCCTGGTGCCGCGGAGTCGTCGGGTCCTTTAACACCAAAGAGATCTTCTTCTTTGGTGAACTTCCCTCGAGACAAGCCTTGAATCCTATGGTATTCAGGTGCGAGCTTGCCGGAGCAACCGTGTGGAACCCCCTCCACACTCCCTTGAGTCCCACCTCACAGGATCTTCTCCCTCTCTCAAACTTCACCTTTTCCTCACTCCCTTTCAAGTTCTCTCTTCAAGTTTCTCCCAAGTGAACGAAGCTATAATGGATGCAAAAGACACTTACAAAATTTCCTTGAAAAAGCTTAAATAGAAGCTATTAAAATGAGCTCATTAATGCAAGTTGCCGACATTATCGTCCAGGACGATAGGCATATCGTCCTGTACGATCAGTACAATTTAAGCCCAATCAGCCAGAACGATTTGAGACGATCATAAGAAATTTATTCATATCATCCAGGATGATAGTATATCATCTTGGATGATCAGTACAAATTGTGGAATATCTTCCTCTATATCGCCCTAAAAAATAGCTATCCGATGACCAATCATCCAGCATATCGGCCAGGGCGATCTGGCGATCGTCCAGGCGAATTTGATCGTGAAATCAAGTCATAATTGCTTTCCTTAAATTTTAGAGAAATTTTGGAAAAATTGACTTGGATCATCCTGGATGATATTTTATAATCCTGGAAGATCCACCTGGACGATGTCAAAAAATAGGTTATTTCCAAATAGATCTGGCGGTAGATTCTTTCTGAATTGAGCATATCATCCTGGCCGATACAAAATCTTCTAGGATGATGTGTTTTGTATAATGACAGCTTCTTTAATGAGGATGCCCTAATTAGGGTTTCTGCTTTTAGACAGATCATCCAGGACGATATAAATATCATCCCGGATGATGTTAACAAAAATAGAAATCTTTAGGGAGCAACAAAAAATCTTCCAAGTTACAAAACATTAGTAGTCACACCAAATACAATAGACCCAAGAAAGGAAAAAATGTACAAACTGACTCAGACCTAGTCTACCCAATCTTGATCTGATTCCAAATTGCAGTCCGATCGTGTGAACCTAAAATGTCAGTATATAAGTCAGTCGTAGAGAAATAAGAATGTTTTATATCATCAAAATCATAAACCATTGATCTGCAACATTGTTGGTCAGGCTAACCTATTTTTTTTTGGCAAGATCATTGGTTGGGTAAGACATATATTGATCAAATGCACAATTCTTTCTCTACTACGGCTATCAAGGGGAATTCTTTTATTACTGATATCTATTGGGATTATACTAAACTCCTAAATTAGTTCCTAAATCATTAATTACTCATATTTTGTAAATCCCCTTAAATATTGATGCTAATGATATGTTATTATGCGACATGGCTAAAAATGGCATCTTCAGACATAAGGGTGCTTAGAATGTTTTCAAAACTAAGAATACAACTTCTAAATTTTTTTATATGTTATGGTATAAAAGTATCCCGACTACCATTGCTACTTTTATTAGGAAAGTGTTACATAAATATGTTCCTACTGATGATAATTTAACTAAAAGATGTTTTATTTACTAAATCTCAATGTTGCTTCCACATGGAAAATATGCACCATGTCTTTATCTCTAGTCCTACTGCATCTAAAATCTAAATTTTATTTATGATATTTTCTATTTTAATAACTTTGGTGGCAATATTAGCATCAAAGATATCTTAAATCAATGGTTTACTAATTATATAGGCCATTTAAGGAATCTCATTCCTTTCCTCATTTTGTTGTATCTTTGGTTTGCTCAAAATATTTCCATTTTTAATAATGTTTTTATGGATCACCATCATATTATTGGGAATATTAAGGATAAGATTCTTAATCTATTTAAGGCCTATCTCTTGATTACTAAAATTTTTAGTGACTATTCTTTTGCTACTAAAGAATTTGGGATTATACTTGAAGAAATGCATGTCAATGATAGCCCAATTCTTTGTCATTGGTATAAATCATCTTATAACACTTTTAATCTCAATTGTGATGGCTCTATAAAAGATAATGTTTATGGTTGTAGTGGTATCATTAGAGACTTTTAGGGTAATTTTATTAAAGCTTATGTTGGTCTTCTTTCAAGATGCTCTGTTATTTTGCTAAACTTTTTGCAATATTAAATAGTTTAAAATTATGTCTTTCTCTTGGTATTAGCAACATTTGGAGTGGGGTTGATGTTATGCATTGCCTTCACTATTTAAAAGACAATGATGATAAAATTTACAATCCTGAGCTATTCTATTTAATAAGGGAAATCAAGCAATTATTGAACTTTTTAAATGTTAATTTTTCTCACATATATAGAGAATGGAATGCGTGTGCCGACTGGCTAACTAATTATGGTTATAATCTGCAATATCATTTAGATCTATCCTACTAGACTTTTCCATCCTACCTTAAAGAACTTATCAAATTAGATAAACATGGTTTCCCTTTTTTATGAAATTAATACTTGGATTTGTCATTTTTCTTGTTCATTACGGTGTTTGGGATGTCTTTCTATCTAGTATAAATTAGAACAATTTTCATTATGGCTAATAATTTACTACAGCTTATCTTGCCCACTTCTTCACCAGAGTGGGAGGGGTGGGGATCATTCTATGGTATGGAGTGTGGTCTAGCAACTAAACCAGCCAATCCTTATAAAAACCCTCCACATAACTACACCCCTATTCGTGAATAGAACAGAAGGAAAATAGGGTATGGAACTAAATGCATGTGTGGGAAGATTCAGAGAACTCATTTCACCATTTTTAGAAATTGATCATGTTTAGGCATAAGAATTAACAACTCCATTTCATTCTTATCACTAAAGAAGTAGTAAATTGAAGAAATCTCAGTGAACCAGAAGAACGAATGAGAGGAAGAGAGAAGAATGTTTATTGAGTTTCTTTTTTCTATTTATGTATAAACATTCTTATTTGTTTTCATCTAAAGCAAGTAATGTTTTAAAAAATGAAAAGGAAGAGATTGAAAATGAGGAGATAGGTTTTTGGGAGAGAAAGAAGGATTTTAGGATTTTGAGAAAATCCCCATTTGTTGAATTTACTATTGTATTACTTTTATTAAATTTTGTTATTAAATCACATTTTAATGAAAGTATATTTTGTATGAATTTAGGAAGGGGAGATCAAGTTATAGGAGTTCAATTCTTCAAGAATTCAACAAGGAAAAGGGTTTAAGGAAATTTTGATTAGAGGTAACTATTAATTAAATGAATATTTATGAAAAATTTATAGAAGTTAAATGATAAATTTTCATGCTTATGAATTTCTTTAGGTTGTACCAAGGAACGATGACTTGAAAAAATTAAAGTGGGTATTTATATAATTTCTCTTTATTGTAGTTTCTAGTTCATTTTGAAAGAAGCATGTTATATAAGTGTTTTAAGACTTATGCTTTAATTTTTGAAACTATTACATATGAAATAAGCAAAAGTGTATACAAATATGAATATGTGAAAGAAATGGTATGTAAAGAGACTATATATAAGGGAATGTAAAAGTAAAGTTAGAATATATATATATATATATATATATATATATTCGAATGAGTGAAAAAAAAATAAAAAGAAAAGAAAACGGAAAGGAAAAATGATATGCAAGCAAATTTATAGGAGTTCACCCCCGTATGATACAAGCTAGGGAAGCAATGTACCCGTGCATGTTAAAAAAGAAATGGAAATGGTTATACCTTAATTGATACATTTAGACAATGCTGCTATACAAATGGAAATGGATATGAAAATGAATTGAATGTTAAATCTATTAAAATAAATATTAAATGAAAATGGAAAATTATGATAGAATAAAAAGAACTATTGTGAGATTATAAGGTTTATAATACAAGGAAGATGCATTTATATTGATTTGATATTAAGAAAGAAGCATAAGAATATGTATATATTTTATGATATGTTTGTTCTAATATTTATAATTGACAATGATTACCCACCGAGTTTACATTATAAACTGAACCCGCTAAATTAATATTTCAGGTAAGTCTCCAAAGAATTGAAAATGGTTGAAAGGGATGATTACATCTATAAAAGATGGTATGCAAATGAAAATAATTAATTTATGATTTATACAAATATTGAGTATTTGAGAAAATTATGAAATAGTGGCTCTTCAATTGTTTTGAGAACTTATATGTTAAAATTGTTTATGATATGGATTGAATTGTTACTACTGTCCAAATTTTCATTCCCACCTCGTTATGTCGAGTTTCTGGGTTGGGTCGGGACATGATTTATATGATACTGCACACCTGAGCGAGAAGTTGACTTCCTATTATCTTACTTTTCTATTAAGATGTGAATTTTTTTAGTCACCTTATTTTTGGAGTTTTTAAAGTAAGTTTTTGTAATACTTTTTTTTTTTTGGCTAGGTTGTTTGATAGATCCTAGTGGCTTTTGGAGATTGGTTAATACCTCTTTCTACAAGGAGGTAGACGCAGTATTAATTTATGTGATTGGTGCAGTGAGATAGATTAGTTATGCAGTATGAGGATGAATTTACAACATTATCTAGGTATGCTCCTCAATTAATATATACTCCAAAGGAAAAATATCCCCGATTCTTATCTCATTTGAAGGATGCAATTAGGCAGCCTCTTGTTCCTCTTGTAATAGAAGATTAATTTGTGTTGGTAGAAAGAACTAGGAGGGTAGAAATGGACATGCAAAATACTCAAAGGAGACGTAAATTTTAGAAGAGGAAAAGTGGTGAGGTTATGGGAGCTTCTTAGAATTCACATAGCAAATACCTTTCACAAGTTCGGAAGTTTATTTGAAAGAAGATAAAGTCTAGTAGTAGTGATAATTCAATCAGCATGAACAGTTGTAGCAAGTGTGGAAGGCAACATAAAGGAGAATATTTATTTGGTACAAATTCTTTCTTCTAGTGTAATTAACCAGGTCACATAGCTAAGAACTGACCTACTTTGGGCAAAAGACCAGCAGGAGAATCAAGGATGAATATTGGACCTCAAAAAAAGGTTGGAAGACCAAAAATTATAGAATCAACTACTTCTACTCCAAGATCATGGCAAGGCTAATAGAATACTCTACCTAGAGCATATGCACTGGCTCAGAATGATGCTAAAGATTCACGAAAAGTGATTATAGGTGATAATCAAGTAAAATGAAAAATTGCTAAAGAAATGATATATGTTTATGTTAACTTGTATGAAAATTTTATAGCTATGATAATGATTCGAGGAAAGCCTGTACAAATTCTTTTTGATATTGGAGCTTCTCATTCCTTCATTTCAAAGGAATTTGTTAAATTAGTTGTGTTGAATGTTTATGCAACAAATGCAACTTTAAAAATTTTGATGCCAAATGGGTCTACTATGAATGTTAAAGGTGTATGTCAATTGTCTTTCAAAATAAATGAAAGAGATTTTAAAAAAATAGTAAATGTTTTACCTTTATAGGAATTTGATGTGATTTTGAGAATGGATTGGTTATTAAATTATTTTGTGATCATAGACTGCAATAGAAAAATTGCCAAATTTAAATTTTCTGGAGAAAGAGAATTAAATTTTCTAGAGATAAAGGAATTTCTTTGATGATCATCACTTATATGAAAGCTTCCAAGTTTGTATCCAAAGAATGTCAGTATTTTCTTACTCAAGTAATGGATTCAAATAAGGAAGTTAAACAGTTGAACGATATACTTTTAATCAAAGAATATCTAGAGGTGTTTCAATATGATTTAATAGGAATACCACCAGGAAGAGAGATAAATTTTTATATTGAGTTGATACTTAGAACCAATGGCAAGGTCACCTTACAAAATGGAAATCAAGGAGTTGGAATTATAGGAATTACTAGATAAAGGATTTGTTCAGCCAAGTTCCTCACCATGGGGAGCTTTAGTATTACTTGTAAAGAAGAACTATATGAGCTTCAGAAGGTGCAAAGATTATAGAGAATTAAATAAGCTAACTGTGAAGAACAAATATCCTTTGCCTAGAATTAATGATCTTTTTGATCAACTGGATGGAGCTATAATTTTTTTAAGATTGATTTGTGTTCTGGATATCATCAATTATGCATTAAGGAGGAAGATATGGCTAAAACTGCATTTAGAACCAGATATGGCCATTATGAGTTTGTTGTAATGCCAATTGGAGTGACAAATGCTCCAGATATCTTTATGGACTTTATGAATAGAATTTTCAAATCATTCCTAGACATTTTAATAATTATATTCATAGATGATATCTTGATTTATTCAAGAGATGAAGAGAGTCATTCCAATCATTTTCATGTAGTGTTATAAACACTTAAAGAGAATAAGTTGTATGCAAAATTTTTAAAGTGTAAATTTTGGTTGAATAGTGTAAACCTCCTTGGGCATGTTATTAGTGGTGAAGGCATTTATGTTGATAAAAAAATATATTAAAGCCATTGTTGAGTGCCCAAGGCCAATAAGTTTCATAGGTGAGGAGTTTACCAGGTATTGTTTATTATTATAGGAGGTTTGTAGAAGGATTCTCTCAAATTGTAAAGTCATTATCTAGATTAACTAAGAAGGTAGTAAAATTTAAATAGAATCAGTGTAAAGGAGATTTTTAGAAGCTGAAGAATTATGTAATGATTGCCCTAATTTTAATAATTCTATCAAGTTCACAAGGATTTCAAATTTTCTTTGATGCTTCATTAGGGGACTTGGATGTGTATTCATGCAGCATGGTAGAGTGGTGGCCTATGCTTTAAGGCAACTGAAAGTTTATGAAAAAACTATCCCACTCATGATTTGGAATTAGCTGATGTGGTTTTCGCACTCAAAATATGGAGATAATATTTATATGGAGTTAGATGTGAAGTATTTATAGATCATAAGAGTCTTAAATATATTTTTAATAAAAAAAAATTAAATTGAGACAGAGGAGATGTTTAGAGATTATAAAAGAGTAAGATTTAGAAATACGGTATCATTATGTAAAAGTAAATGCAGTTGCATATGCACTTAGCAGAAAAGCCCTTGGATGTGCAAATTGGCTAGTCACTAGTAGGTGTAGATAATTAGAGACATAGAAAGATTAGAGATTTCACTGGTCAATCAAAAAAACACTAAAGATGTTATATTGAATCAGTTGGTGATACATCCCACTTTGAAGGATATAATATGTGATTCATTGCATCAAGATATAAAATTCAAAGAAATCTTAAAGAAAGTACAGGTAGGACAATTGGAAGATTTCATATTAGAGAATAAAAAATGTTGAAATATATCTG
The DNA here is from genome assembly GCF_001605985.2 of Dendrobium catenatum. Taxonomy (NCBI): domain Eukaryota; kingdom Viridiplantae; phylum Streptophyta; class Magnoliopsida; order Asparagales; family Orchidaceae; genus Dendrobium; species Dendrobium catenatum. Next base: position 946,968 of record NW_021318800.1, on the reverse strand, counting down.
TATTCCAAATGTAGGAAATTTAAGGGAAAAATATTATAGGAAGCTCACCATTCTGGTTATGAAATTCATTCAGGCAATACAAAGGTGTATCAAGAACTAAGAGGATTAGTTTGGTGGACAAGAATCCTAGGAGTGTTGCATAATTTATGGTAAAATGTATTCCTTATCAGATGATTAAAGCTAAACATCAAAATCCAAGTGGCCAACTTCAACCCTTACCTATATCTGAGTGGAAATGAGAAGATATTATGATGGATTCTATAATTGGATTACCCAGGTCAAGGAAGAGTCAATATGTAATATGGGTGGTTATAGATAGATTAACCAAGTTAGCTCATTTCTTACCAATCAAGCAGACAGATTTGATGGAAAAGTTGGCAAATATATATCTTGATGAAATTGTGAGGTTGCATGGAATTCCAAAATTTATAGTCTCCGATAGAGATGCACAATTCATTTTAAGATTATAGAAGAAAATTTAGGAAGCCATGGGTACAAGACTGACTTTCAGTTTAGCATTTTATCCTCAAATAGATGAACAATCATAAAGAATAATTAAGACGTTCGAGGATTTACTGCAGTTGTGTGTTTTAGATGTTGGAGGAAATTGAGAGACTCACACAACATTGATTGAATTTACATACAAAAACAACGTTCAATCTAGCATAGAAATGATACGATACTAGGCTCTTTATGGAAGAAATTATAGAACACCATTATGTTGGGTAGAAATAGAAGAAAGAAAATTTATTGGTACTAAAATAGTTGATGATGCTACTAACAAAATCAGACTGATCATATATAGACTAAAGGTAGTACAGGATAGGAAGTCAAAGTATTATGATGCAAAGCTCGTATCAGTTGAGTTTGATATAGGTGAATTTGTTTTTCTTAAAGTCATTCCATTCAAAGGTTTATAATGATTTTGGAAAGATTAGAAAATTGAGCCCAAGATTCATAGGTCCATTTGAAATCATTAAAAGGATTAGAAATATGGCAAACATATTTGATCTATAAGTGTATATGCAAGGAATTCATAATATGCTTCATATATGAGTTCTTTGGAAGTATGTATCAGATGAGTTAAAGAGATTTGAGTAAAAATCAATATACTTACAACCTAATTTAAAATATGTTGAAGAGCCTGAAAGAATACTGGAATATAATGTGAAATAATTGAGAAAGAGTGCAATACCTTATGTGAAAGTTTTAAGGAGACAAGGAACATATAAGATGCTACGTGGGAGAAGCAAGCAAAAATGAATGCTCAATATACTCATGTATTCAATTAAGGTATGTTTTCTTATACTTGATTTAATTTTGAGAATAAAATTTTTATAAGAAGGGTAGATTATAACAAACCAATTTGATTCAGTCTGGCCAATTTAGTTGAACCGGTTTAGCCTTACAAAAAAACCCTCCCAATAACCACAACTCTATTCGAGAATAAAATAGGAGGCAGACAGAGTGATGAATCAAATGTGTGCATGGGAAGATTTGGAGTGCTCCATTTTTTCCATTTTAAGAAATTGATCATATTTAGTTAAAAGAATTACTAACTCCTTTTCATCCTTATCGCTAAAGAAGTGGTAAATTGGAAGAAATCTTACTGAACTAGAAGAATGACCGAGAGGAAGAGGAAAGAAAGTTTGTTGAATTTTTTCTTTATATGTATATCAAAAGTATATATGAATGAATGATATTGGAATGAATGAAAAAAAAATGAAAAGAAAATAGAAAAGGAAAAAGATATGCATTCAAATTTATAGGAATTCACCCCCGTATGGTACTAGATGGGAAAGCAACGTACCAATGCATGTTAAAAAGAAAATGGAATGGAAATGAAAATGATTGTATCTTAATTCATATATTTAGATGGTTCCCCTATACAAATGGAAATTTATATGAAAATGAATTGAATTTCAAATCTATTAAAAGAAATATTTAAAGGAAATGGTCATTTATGATTGAAAACAAAAAGAACTTATGAGAGATTATAAGGTTTATAAAATATGGTAGATGTATGTATATTGATTTGATATTAAGAAAGAAATAAGTATAAGAAGATGTATATATATTATGATAAGTCTATTTTACTGTTTTATAATTGGCAAAAATTACCCATTGAGTTTACATTATAAACTCAACCTGCTAAATTAATATTTCAAGTCTCCAAAGAATTAAAAATTTCCAAAAGGGAGGATTAAATCTATAGAATATGGCGTGCAAGTGAAAATAGGTAATTTATGATTTATACAAATGTTAAGTGTTCATGAAAATTATGAAATAGTGGCTCTTCAGTTGTTTTGAGAAGTTGTATGTTAAAATTGTTTATGATATGAAATGATATGTTACTAGCATCCAACTTTTCATTCCCGCCTTGTTAAGTAAAGTTTTCAGACTGAGACATGACATAAGATTTATATGATACTACACACCCGAGCTGGAAGTTGACTCCTTATTATCTTACTTATCCATTAAGATGTGAAATTTTTTTTAGTCTCCTAATTTTTGGAGTTTACAAATGCATCTTAATAATCCTTTTTTTTTTTGTTGGGTTTTTTGATAGCTGGTGGTGGCTTTTAACTTTCTTCTCTTATCCTTCTCATTGGTTAATTTATGTTGGAAGCACCTGCAGTTTGTTTAGCATAATTCATGTGATGGCTGGGTGGTTAAATAGCTTCATTAGTTGGGGTGGAATTTAGTTTTCCTTGTTAGTAATCATTTCTCTATATTGTTTTATTGGCTGGTGCTTTGGCTAGGGTGGTGGTTTCATAATTTTAATCAGTGGTTGAATTTTGTTATTATGATTAGGCACTTTATCATCTATTATAATAATCGTATTGGGATGGATTTAAATGCTTGTTCTGGTAAAATTTTGGTAATTATCTTATACTTAAGAAATATTATATTGATCTTTCTGACTTCTTTGATAAGTGTAGTCATTTTTTTTAAAACTGTGAGTTTGTATCATTAATTATCGATGGGAAGGTTTTTTGTGTTCATATTCCTGGTGGGTTGATATAATTATATATAGGTTTTTTTAACAAATAACTTTATAACATAAAATATTAATATTGTTCCATAGTATCTCACTACTTTTTAGCATTTTTTTATGAATATTTTTTTTCAAGAACACACACAATTGGGATATGAATATAACCAACAAAATTATCTATATCATATGCATGTACTTTTTTTTGTGACAATTTTCTTTCAGGTTTTTTGGCTTCAAATTTTTTGGATAAAAAGATGGCGATTCATGACATTATTTTGATCTTTTCTAATTTTTGTGCGTTGGTTACTTGCAACCCTAGGATGTATCTAGGTAATTTTGTACTTGTGCTTAATAGGGACCTTGAGCTCATAGGTTTTATATTGGCTTTTTTGTAGCTGCTTAGAGTAGTAGTGAGCTCAATGTCCATTTAATGATCTTTTAACCTTTTTTTGTTATCATTACGTAGGCCCCTATGTGCATTTTCCCCAAAAAATAAAAATTAAAAATTAAAAACCCTTAGAAATCGATATAAGCCTCAATGATCTATCTATAAATGAGATAACAAAACTTCAAATTGGAATAGAATAAAAGCCCAGCTATCGACTAAAAAATACCAAAAATACGCATCAAGATCGAGTATTAGCTTTGCTACTCTATGTTCATTTAATAATGATGAAAATTTCCTAGTTATATCAAATAATCTAGAGTCTAATAGTCACTTTTCAACAAATGTTAAGCCTTTTAAATGAACTTTATTTAAAAACTTTATATAATCTGGATGACTCTTAAGTTAAGGTTGCACCTCCTGAATTTGAAGAGTAAATTGAACCTACAATCGACAATCTAAACGAAATAAATGTGCGCACTGAAGAAGATGCTCGTCCAATTTTTTTTTAAGTTCTTTGTTGAACAAGGATAAAGAGAATAATATGATTGAGTTAATATCATAATTCAAAGGCTAACTCACCTGGAGTTATGAATAGATACTTTGATTATCTCCAGATATAACAACTCATAAATTAGCAATCCAACCAGAAATGGTTCCAATAAAATAAACACCTCGACAGATTCAACTCAATATTGAACAACAAGTTGTAACTTAATCCATGAAGTTAATCAATGACGGCTTTATTAGACAGCATAAATATCCAACCTAGTCAACTAGCACATTCCAGCCAAGAAAACGTATGGTCAAATACATGTCTGTAATAAGTTTATAGAATTGAATAAAGTTTATCCTAAATATGAGTTTTTTACTTCTTGTTCCAAAACTCATGGTAGATATTATATCCTCATTTGTGATATTTTCTTTTGTGGAAGGTTAATCTGGATTCAATCACATCAAGATGGATCTCGAAGATAAAAAATATAATTCATTCAGAATACTGATAGGGATATACTACTATAAAGTTATGTCATTCAGATAAAAGAATGCTAGAGAAACTTATCAATAAGCAATGGTTAGGATTTTCGATAGATTCATCCACCACCAAGTAGAGTGATATGTCTATAATCTAGTCATTAAAAGTCTCAAAAGAGATAATCATTTTTATTACTTGAGATTTATTTTTCAAAGATTATTTCAATGTAATTTAAAAATGAATAGTTTGAAATGTGCTTTTGGCATCACTTCAAGAAAAATTTTGGGTTTCATAGTTCAATACCATGTAATCAAAATTATTATGAATAAAATTAAAGCGATAATAGAAAACCTCTACCTAAAAGCCTTAATGAATTAAGAACATCATAAGGTTGATTAACGTACCTTAAAAAATTCATATCAACCCTCTCATGCAGATGTCAGCCATTTGCAGCATTGTGTAAGAAAGATGTGTTATTTAGTGGAATTGGAATTGTCAATAAGTATTTAATAATATAAAATAATATTTAATAAATCCTCCAATACATGTACTCCCATTCAGATAAAGCTTGTTATCTTTTATATAATGGCTTTAAGTGAATTTCTTGGCACTTTATTAGGTCAACCTAATGAGGAAGAAAAATATAATGCATTTTATTATCTGAGCATACATTTACTTCCCACTGAAGTAAATTATCCTATGATTGAGAAGTATTACTTATCCTTGATATTCGTAGCTCAGAAGTTGAGACACTTCATGCTATGTCATAAAGTAAATTTGATATCAAGTGTAAACCCAATAAAATATGTCATGACTTAATCGATGTTATCATAAGGATTAGTTCAATGGTCAATGATTCTATCATAATTTGAGATTGTATTCATTCCTTTATGAGTAGTGAAAGGACAAGCCCTTATAAACTCTTAGAAGCTCATCCCCAGTAGGATAATTTCCAGATAAATCATGAATTTCCATATAAATAAATCATGGAATTAAAAAAATGAAAAGTCTACTATGGAATTCTATTTTGACGGTGCTACTTCTAGTCAATAAGTAGCATCAAATAATATTTCCCAAGGGCAAGCCTAAATTGGTATTGTATTCATCACTCCAAGTAAAGGTTAAATGTGTTTCTCTTACTACAAGTTAGAACCTTGCATGAATAACAAAGATGACTATGAGACAATGATAATTGGCTTAGAATAGATAATCTTAAATGAAATCAAAGAGATCAACATATCTGGAGATTCATAGCTTGTGATTAATTAGGAAGCTGAAATTTACAAAGTGTTGAAAGAAACTTTGATTCATTATCATTAGTATATGATGCATCTATTAGAACATATTTTGAATGTGATATCATACAAGATTCTTCATGGATAGAACTCTATAAAAGACACCTTAACAAAGCTAGCCAAAGCTCTTTATTGCCCAAAAGGCGATTCAATTCTAGTAGAAGTACAAGGTCACTAAATCTTATCATCCACTAATTTTGAACATAAAAATAAAAAATTTTCAACTAAGGTGAAAGTTTTTTTAGCAATAGATGATGAGGTGGATTAGAGAAAGTTTTCATATAATATTTACAAGAAAATAAGCACCCCATGAAAAATTAGTAGCAAATCAAATTAAAAGAATATTATTATCTTAAGCTTTGATTAAAGACACCTTATATAGAAGTTGATTTGATCAGATATGGTTGTGTTGTTTAGATAAATAAGAAGCTCAAAATTTTGTAGATGAAGTATGTGATGGATTGTATGGGGCACACTAATACAGGACAAAGATGAAGATGAAAATTAAATGAATATGATATTACTAGCTGTCAATGATAGATGATTGTATGAATGTTACATGTCATTATCATCAATGTCATGTACATGATCTAGTTTTATATCAGCCACCAAATGTCCTACTTCCAACCATTAATTCATGGCCTTTTGAAAATTAGGGAATAGATATAATTGATTCGATAGATCCTCCATTTTCCAGAGTTCATAGATTTATATTAGTATCTAAAAATAACATCTCAAAATGGGCAAGAGAAATTCCAATGAGAGAACTTAATGCTCAACATGTTCTAAAATTCTCCAAAAAATAAGAATGTATATAGATTCAGTGTTCCTCACTGAATTGTCACAGATAACAGTACTTTATTTAGAAGTACTATGATAAATAGCTACACTAGACATCATAGCATCAATTAGAGATACTCTACCATTTATTACCCTTTGAAAAAATGGATTAGCAAAGGCCTTCAATAAAACTTTGGCATATATTAAAGAGAAACTTAGATGATAATGAGTGTCAATGGCATGAAATGTTGATTGAAGATCTATGGGCATATCGAACCACATTTAGAACTCCAACTCAAGCTATGTGCATGCTTTAGTCTTTAACACAAAATTTGTTATTCCTTTGGAAGTTTAGCTATCTTCACAAAGAGTTGCAGTAAATTACAATATAACCTCATATCACAATGCTAAACTTTGATTAGAAGAGCTCAAAGGTTTGGAAGAGAAGCGTCTACAAGCTCAATAGTATATCAAGTTGTATAAATCTAAAATTATCCAGGCACATAAAAATTGGTTCAATTGAGAAATTTTTAAGTTAAAGACTTAGCGCTAGTTCTATGACGACCCATTTTGGATCATCAAAAGATAAGCAGTAAATTTGAACCTACATGGGAAGATCCATTCATGGCGGAGAAAGTCTACCAAGGATGCTCTTATTAGTTGATAGATTGTAAAGGAGATAGACCCATTTTGCCTATCAATGGATGATATCTTAAGAAGTATGAAAATAATTAATGTATTATAAAAATTTTGTGATAAAATAAATCTTGAAGTCTGAATCGTCAATGTTGCTAAAACTATATAAGTGATTTGTGTCAATATGACAAAATTTACATTCATGATCTTTAATCACTTGGATAATATGTAAACCTTCATTATAACCAATTGACCAAGTATAAAGCCTTACATAGAGTAACAGCCTCTATGACCTCAAAAATCATCAAAACTACTTCACTAGGAGCTCCACATATTAGAACATCAGGCACTAGTTCTTTTTTTTTCCTAATGAGAGAAAAAATCCTATCCATCACTGGTTCTATATATATATATCCAAAATCATACATTTAAACCACCAAACCATTTGCTCCAAATCTTTTTTCATTGACTTCAACAATAAAACACACTTCCTTAAACCTCATCCCTATCAGCCTTAACTATTTAACAAGTCAAACAATCAAAAAAATCTTCAAATAAGGTCAAGTGGTCAAACCATGCTAAATTTGCCATTTCCCTCCATGTAAACCAATTCAACCTATTCAGAATTCTTCCAAAAACTTATTAAACATCAACCCAACTTGATACAAGCCCTAGGTTAGCCTTAAATAGCCCAATCCTTCCCCTCCATGTAGAATAACTTCAAGTCATTTTCACCTACTCTAGCTTGCCCCCCTATTATGTATTAATCTTGGATAATTTTTGAACATCCAAGATGCCCATCTGAGTTATCCAAGCCATCTAGAATAGCTCCAATATTTGAATTAAGCTAAACACTCAAAATGCTTAATTCTAACTTTATTCTTAATCTAGCCACTCTGCAAACCTTTGTGTATTTTATTTTGCTCTCCTAGACATCCCTAATCATCCTCCATCCATTTTCTTACCATTTGGAGCTCATTGATGGTGAGATCAATAGAGAATTGATGCTTGATCCATCCAAGCTATTCAAAATCCTTTTACAATGATCCTTATCATTTGATCTTATCTTGATGTTGGTCTCTAAACAAAGACTTTTAGCTGTCAGATACCTTCTAAGATCATCTATGTGGAGGTAACAATCAAACCCTAGGCATTTACTTAGGATTTTAAATAGGGTTTCACACCACACATGAATAGCCCTAAGAATGTTTCCCCACTCTTCCTTTCAACCTACCTTACCTCTACATGAAGTTTTACACCATTTAATCTATTTTCAATCTTATGAAATGAAACATAAATCTAGGGTTTTTAATTAATTGATGAGGAAGATCAAATCATGATCATCTATTAATTTAATTTTATTCTAATGTTCATGATCTTATTATTTGTGAATCCTAATTGATCGCTCTGTTTGGTCTGTATAATGGGATCGTATATAGACCATTGGATTAGAGCCACGATAGATCAGACTGTTACGATTATTGTCATGTTGGTTAAATGAGCAGACTTACTTGATCGTCGCCTTCAAGGTGGTTCTGGTTCTAGCCACAACATGTAAAGTTCCTGCACAGTCAGCGCTGGCAACTGATTGTGTAATAAAACTATTAAATAATTTCAAAAAAAAGGTCAAACTTCAAAAAATAATAGAGAACTCATTATTCTACCATTTTTAATAAGTAAACTTTCGATGTATTCATAATAAATAGCATTATTTTATAAAAAAAATTTCATCCCAATTTGATGAATAATTTTGGAATTGTATTAGTTATAAGTATTTTTTTTTATTTTCTTTTATCAAATTAAAAATATTTATTAAATTGTGCTAAATTTTGGCACAGGTTGAATAGGTGGTATCCTTAACATTTTGAAATTTTCTTGGGCCATTCGATGTCACTATAGCTCATACTTGATTATAAGAACCAAGGTGATAATTTGACTTAGAATTTTAAAAATTCATAATAAATTTAATTCTTACTTAATCATTGCATGTTAGGGCTCTATGGAATCAATATGATGGGCACTTTAATTTAAAAATAAATCTAAGATATCATCATGCATAATTTTGGAATAAATGACCCTTAAATGTATATAGATTTTCCTATTACCCCTAAAATATGCATGATATTAAGCTCAAATTTGGAGGGGGTGATTAAGTATGTCTTCTACATCCTCTAATTTTCTTGATCAAATTTGATGCATATATTTCCTTCAGTTCAATTTCCAAGTCTATAGGCCACTACGTAATATTAAATGTTGATAATTCACTACAATTATTCCATATATCAATAGGACACTATATTGTTGTGGTATGATTGAACACTAGTGACATCTTAAAATAATAATTAAAATTTTCTAGTAAGCCTAGAAAACTTTTAGGAAACCATAAAGATACCAAATAAGGGTGAAACTTTAAACTCATAAACTTAAAAAACATATGCACCATAGGATTTAATTTCATTCTAATTTGACACCTTATGATCATAAAATAAAATTAATTAAAAATTAGTAATTAAGTATGGCCTAAATCATCCAAAAATCACAATAAATAAGGAAAAAATTTTAAAAAAAATACAACATCACCTTTAATTAACTCCAAATTACATCTATAATAAAGGAAAATTAAAATCCAAATATGATTTTGATTACTATTTGATTAAATATTAATTAAAATTTCATAAAAAAATAAAATACAAATCAAATTAATTCCAAAATTTTAGAAGATTCATCTATTGGTTATTCTTAACCAATTATCAATTTCATAAATTTTGGAGTAAGTTTAATATTAAAATTAAATAGTCTAAGAATCATGTAATAATATGCCCTTTAATAATTCAATAAATAACCATTTTCAAATATAATTAAATAAAAATAACAAACACAATTTAGTTATACATAAATAATTAAATAAAATCAAATGAAATTCAAAGATTAATAATTCAATTTAGATAAAATTTTTGAATGAAATGTAATGACAATTCATTAATAATTAATTTAAAATTAAATAATTAATTAAGAATTCCAAATAATTAAAAAAAATGTAAAACTTAAATAAAATTAATTTTTTTAATCAAATAAATTTGAGAATTAATATTAATTAAATAATAATGACTTCTTATTTAATGCTTGATTCCATTTGAAGGGCATTTTAGCATTAAATTTAAAAGCCTTTAACACACATCAAATCACCCAATAATCTATTTATGTTATGTCAAATTCCTTTTAGGAGAGCACACACATATTTGATTAAGATATTTTAATAAACTTTAATAACAATTAAGGGTTACATACATTATGTTAGCCTTCACTTCTAAAAGATATTGTATTTGATTTATAACCCTTAATCAAACACTAATAAGTCACTGACCTTATACATCATGCTCAATTTCACTTGGAGGGCATGTGTATTGGATTAAAGGGTCCCTTATTCTATCCCTTAGTAAATCAATAAAAAATATTTAAAGGATTCATCTGATCATCTAGCCTATGTGGGGATGATTACATTATGATTGTAAAGCCTTAGGATTTATAGCACTAAAGGAAAATAGGTGATTACCGGCGGACAATATCGGCCGATAACAATAAAAAATGCCTGAAATTATGATTTTCTAGAGAATTTCTGGTGAAAAACCATACGACGGTAATTTGCGTGTCATAAATAAAATACATATGTAAACATTTTGCTTAAAACATTTCTGGTAGTACTTGTAGCAAAATGCCAGTGGAAATATTTGACATACCTGTCAGTTTTTGGATGTCATTTTTTGGCATATGTTCCAACGCTATTTTTGGTGCAAAAGTACACTAGAAAAAGTGGCGGAACATAGGCCATAATTAATATCAAATATCAATTTGATGGGCATGCCTACATAAACGTCGCCGGTATTACCGACGCACGATTACGCTGGTAATAGCCATTAGAATTCGTGGTATCATATGGCGGCAAACGTACCAGCAGAAAATTCATCGAAAACATGTAGAATACAGAAAAAAATTTCATTCCCGCAATCAAAATGGATTTCCATACCTACAAACAAATTTAACATCCAAATAACATAAAATATCAACATTTAATTTATAACAACATATAAACAATATCAACAACATATAAATAAACACAATCTGCTTGTTCAATAGTTAAATATTCAACTGTTCAATCATTAAACATTCAATTATTCAAAAGTAAAGTGACATAACTACTCTGATTCAGTCTCCTCTACCTCAGAAATTGTATTCTTCTTACTAAGTTATTGCCTCATCTTTCGTATTTCATCCAATAATTAACTATTTTGCATCTGCAACTACTGCTACATTTGTTGTTGTTGCATCTGCTGTTGCATCTATATTTTTAATTGTCAGTCAACTTGAGCTTTTCTAACCTGCTCTAGCTCAGTAGTAAGGATAGCTATCAATTGGTTATATATAGAGTCCTAGGAACTGGATGCGAAGCTAGAGCGAGTAGAGGACTACCCTTCATATATATGGGCTTGTGAGCTTAAACCATACATTCTTCTATGTTTCATCCCTCCTACTACTTGCGACTAAATATGATACTCAGAATACTCGGCCGATCTAGTAGAAGAACCTTCAACTGCTGCAGGCTGGCTCTCTTGAAGTCGTGTATATTCCTCCTATGATAGTTATCAAAAATTTATTCAAATTAAGCATGATATAAAAAAAATTAAAATTATATACTTACATAGGCTTTCCTTGCTAGCTCATCAACCCATTGTTGATCTTGTTGCTTGTGAGTATGAATATGTAATTCGATAGGTGTCGGCTCTCTACCTAGAATTGATTTCTATATTAGACATACATTAGTATTTATATTAAAGTAAATTAATAAAATATTTGCAAATTCCTTACCAAATGTCTTATGTACTCAGTAAGTGGAATAAAACCCCCACTATGAAGGGAACTACCCATGCCCCAAACATCAAAAGCCCTGTTCTGTCTATTTTGCTCTCTTTTTTTGGTATACTCTAGGCTATCCCAAGCAGCATTCAACTAAACCCATACACTCTTAGCTATCCAGAGTGGTCGTTCGCTAGACTTTCTAATATCTGGGAATATATCTCGCATGTGAGTCGACCCACGCTTCACAAAATATTTTCTAATTGTATCATTATGCTAGGGAAGCCAACAAAAATCTTTCTGCATTTGAGAACATATAATATTTGTTAGGTGAGAAATTTATATATAATATAAAAAATATTTGTAATAACTAACCTCAAACTCTCTAAACCACATTTCTTGCACTTCCTTAGGAACTTTCTTCCAAGAAATATCAGGAGCATCGTACATGCTCCATATTATGTCTCGTATCTTATGTGTTATTTGTTTTGATGGGTGAATCTATTAAAAAATAATATTAGTTATGAACAAATATTTAGTCAATTTGAAATGATAAATATAATCAACATGAAATGATAAATTTAATACTTGAAATGTCAAAATAAATTTAATATTATGTGAGTATATACAAATCACCATTAGGTTCAATCAACATGCAACCATCTTTCAATTGCCCTGCCTGCTCTGCTACAACAGGAGTGGAAGGTCCACCTGTGGCAAGCTGAGCGAGTGGTGGGGGATAGTATGGCTGGACATATGGTGGATATGGATATGTAGGAGGGACACCAGGAGGTAGGGGTGGGAAGTAAGGGAGAAGGGAGTAGTATACGCTACATCTGGTGATGGTAAGCATAGATCTGATGAGTAAAATTATGGGTTACTAAACATAGGAGTAGGTGAAGGTGGACTAGACTGACTCTGAGTGGCAGGTTGAGATGAAGAAGTCCCCTAAGTATGTACGATACCAGTAGAAGGGCCAACAGTCAAGTTCTTTTTCTGCCTAATAAAAATTTTTTGAACCATTCCTTTGCGCTGCTTATCACTCGAAGACATCTGGAAATTTTTTTTTAAAACATGATAATAACATAAATTAAATCAAATATTTAATATGAAATAGAGTAACTATTAAATAAATGAAATGAAATAATAATTAAAAAAATTACATCAAAGAAATAATTAAAAAATAGTATATTAATTATTATCATGATATTTACCTTATGTTAATTCACTTTCATACAATGAAACATCTTCATCACTATTAGAATTTTTATGGCTTTCATCTATATTTAGATATACTTCCTCTAACTGTAATTCACTCTCAGTAGTAGCAATCTGATCATCCACCTCATTTGCAATGTCTTTTAAATATGACATAAAATCTTCTTGAAGTGATATAGGTATTGATGTAGTTTCCTCAATTACTCCCCTTGGTTTGGTCTTCATAACTACAAGCCAATCTTATTTTCCATATATTCTACTCAGATAGTTGGAAAAGTACACTTGGATTTCCTGGCTTGCAATGATGAATGGTTCAAACCTTGCATATTTTCTCCCCCACTTTACTTATGCTATACCGTAAATCAGATGAATTTTTGTTCCTAATTCTGTACATAATCAAACCAATCATAACTGAATAGATAAACATTATTCCCATGACCAGGATATTCTAATTTTAATATTTCTTCCAAAACACCATAATACTCAAAATCATCACCTATATGGGTGTTCCCTGTGACATATACTCAAAAATTATCTGTCTTCCTACCTTTAGACCATGATTTTGTTTGAAATTTATACCCATTAACTAAAAAAATTTGATAACATTTCACAGCTCTATTTGGTCCCTAAGCTAAATCAGGTGATCCATACCTATCACTCCCTTGAGTGTGCACCTAAATAGTTGATAAATTATATTAATATCATGTTTGAGGGATATTAGTTGAAAAGAATAGTCGAAGGTTATACCATATTTTTAACCCGATTATGACATTGTATCAAAGTAGTATGAGCAAAATTGAGTTGTCTCATGCATTAAATATATTGCACTTTTTGAGCCTTTAGGATGTGCTTTATTTTTAGCAGTCTTCTTAAGTTTATTTAAGTACCTCTTAAAAGGATACATCCATCTATATTGAACTAGTCCATCGACTAGAGCCTCATATGGTAAATGCACAAGTAGATGCTCCATAGAGTTAAAAAAACCTAGAGAAAATATCTTCTCAAGTTTACACATAATGAATGGGATATGTTGCTCCATAAGAATTAGATTCACTGCATTTAATTTTGAAGAACATAAATCCCTGAAGAAGATACTTAACTCGATCAGCAGCTTTATAATTTGATCTAGCAAATAACTAAATACAGTTGATAGTAGACATTACATAAAGATATAACCGTTGTGACTTTTCAACCCAAACAGTCTCCCATATCTTATGTCAACACATCTACTAAGATTTGAAGAATATCCATCATGTACCCATAAGTACTTCACCCACTCACAAATTGATCATCTATGCTCTAAATTTAAGGTAAAAAGAGCTTTCGGTTTAAGAAGTTTATCATTTCCACCATCCTTCAACTCTAACACTTTTCTCCTATAAATCTCCTTTAAGTCCATCCTTGCTTTTATATTGCCTTTGGATTTATCTTTGATGTCCATGACTATATTGAATATGTAATCAAAAAAAAAATTCTTTATATGCATCACATCTTAATTATGTCTAATTAAGTTTATTCTCCAATATGATAATGACCAAAATATGTTTTTTGTCCAATTATGATTGACATCATACCCTGGCAATTTATAATCAGCTAATACTGACAAATCCACTATTGTAGGCATGGAACTAACTCTTTCAAATATTTCTTCACTATTGAATCTAGGAGGAGGCTGTGACATCACCATTTTATTTTTAATGAATGCATCTTTGTTTTTCCTGAAAGGATGACCTGCAAGTAAGAACATGTGGTGACAGTCAAACCAAGTATTTTTTTCTCCATGCTTTAAAGTGAAAGCCTTTGTATATTCCATACAATATGGACAAGCTAACTTCCTAGAAGTGTTCCAACTTGAGACAATACCATAAATAGGAAAGTCACCAATTGCCCAAAGTAATGAGGCTCTCATTATGAAATTTTGTTTGGTAGAAATATCATATGCAATAACTCCTTCTTCTCATAATAAATTTAAATCATCAATCAACGATTGTAAGAATACACCAATCTTTGATTTTGGATTATGCGATCCTAGTAAGATTATCGTCAAAAATATGTAAGGAACAGTCATACGCAACTATGGTGGAAGCTTTTATGGGGTGAGTATCACTTGTTACAAATCTTTTTCATGGCTTATGTTTTGATGATTGACAAACACTATTTTTCTTGGACTGCTTGTTGCTTCTAACTTTTCAGGAATCGAAGATCGAACAAACAGACGAAGCCAGTTCAGGATTGCATAGGATTAGGGTTGAGTCAGTCTGTACTTTTGTTTTTCACTTCTTGAGTCTTCTTGTAATGGTCAAAGAGACTGATGCTAAGTATCCCTACACACACACACACTTGAGAGACTTAAAATTTCTATTTTTACTCATATCGGCTAGGACGATATTTACATTGTCCTGGACGATCAGACTTAAACAGAAAGTCTAAATAAGGTTTCTTAATTAAGGCAGCCGTCATTAACATATCGGCCTGGACGATTAGCTCAAAACAGAAAGAAATTGCCGCCATAGACAATTAAGGTATACTATATTTTTAAATTATCGGTCAGGATGATCATTGATAGGCCTGGACGTTCTCAAATTATGCCTTAATTGATCAGGAAATCAAGGGAGTAATTAAGGATGATTGATACGATCATATTATCCTGGACGATCTCAGGATCGGCCAAGACGATCTAGTCAAAAAACCTTAGTTACTTCAGGAGCAGGAGATCACAGGGCGGTCGGATAATGC
>NW_021318800.1:913186-928912 GCF_001605985.2 Dendrobium catenatum | reverse complement strand
TACTTGTGTTTGCCATCATCAAAAAGGGGGAGATTTTTACAAATCTATTTTCATAGCTTATATTTTGATGATTGACAAACACTATTTTTCTTGGACTGCTTGTTGCTTCTAACTTTTCAGGAATCGAAGATCAAACAAACAGACGAAGCCAGTTCAGGATTGCATAGGATTAGGGTTGAGTCAGTCTGTACTTTTATTTTTCACTTCTTGAGTCATCTTGTAATGGTCAAAGAGACTGATGCTAAGTAGCCCTACACACACACACACTTGAGAGACTTAGAATTTCTATTTTTACTCATATTGGCCAGGATGATATTTACATCGTCCTGGACGATCAGACTTAAAACAGAAAGTCTAAATAAGGATTCTTAATTAAGGCAGCCATCATTAACATATCAGCCTGGACGATACGTGTATCGGCCAAGACGATAAGCTCAAAATAGAAAGAAATTGCCGCCATAGACAATTAAGGTATACTGTATTTTTAAATTATCGGCTAGGACGATCATTGATCGGCCTGGACGAAATTCTTAAATTATGCCTTAATTGATCCGAAAATCAAGGGAGTAATTAAGGATGATTGATACGATCATATCGTCCTGGACGATCTCAGGATTGGCCAGGACGATCCAGTCAAAAACCTTAAGTTACTTCAGGATGATAAATATCAGCCAGCTCGTATCCAGGGCTATTCTCAGGACGATTTTCCCATGATTTGAACTGATCGGCCAGGGCGATCGTGAGATCGGCCTGGATGATCAAGCCAATTTTCAATCATCCAGTTTTGCATCCAGGGCGATACTTTGGCCGATCTTCTGAGTTTTGTACTGATAGGCCAGGCCGATGTCCATATCGGCCTGGACGATAATGTCGGCAACTTGCAATTAATGAGCTCCTTTGAAGCCCTTCTATTTAAGAGCTCTTGTTCAACATTTTTAAAGGCCTTTGGCTACTTCCTTGACCTGAGAAAGCCTTGAGGAGAGAAATAGAGAGTGGGAGAGAGAGAGGATCTTGTGAGGGGGAGCTTGTGAGGGGATTCACAAGGGTTGCTTCAAGGATCGATCTGCTTTTTCTTCGTCTAGAGTTTCTCGTCCGTGGAAGGGTCGGTAGAGGTAAGGAGTTAGCTTTTGGGTGTGGTTCTCTGCCAGCTTCAGGAGGAAGCAAAAGGAGATAGGTTCTCTGCTTTACCGGGGTGGCAAAAAGGAGGTTCTTGTAAAGGCTTCTCCGCCTAGCTGTGGGGGCTAAAGGAGAGTCTTATTTGTAGTGCAATACTCGGAGGGCGCCTCTGGGGAGTGGACGTAGGTCGAGTTGACCGAACCACTATAAATTTCTGTGTTCTTGTTTCTTGCTTCCGCACTTTTAATTCTGCATTTATTTTTCTTAGTGGTGATTTGGTTTATGCAATTTTTATTCCTTGTGAAAAGAAATTTTAAAATACCAATTCACCCCCCCTCCCCCCCTCTTGGTTAGCTTTGGACAGTTCTATAGGGCTTAACATCCCTAACGAACTTTCATCACTAGCCAGCTTGAGTAAGGTGAAGCAGACTGACTAAAAGGAGAAAAACCATCTGTGTATAAACCTAATCTGACATTTCTTACTTTTGTGGAAAAGGCAGGATGTGTACGATCAAAGTGTTTATAGGCCTATGCTTCTAACAGATGTGTAATCACACCTTCTTTTGATATGTGCTCATTATGACATCTCACATGTGCAACAGATCTCATGGAAGCATATAACCATTGTAATCTAGAAATTATAGGAAAGTAAAACATCCTCTTAAATGGTACCTCCTTCTACTTTCTTTTTGACACATTTTTAGGTTTAAATCTTGGTGCATTGTATTAACATCATACAATTTCTGACTGATCATCCTTATAGTATAATATGCATTCATTAACACAATAATCTATCTTTGTGTATGTCAAAACAAGTTTGGAAACCAACTTTTTAGTCTGATATAAATATGTAGGAATCATGTTATCTGTCGGGTTAGTTTCCTTAAGGAGACCAATAAATTGATTAAAATATTCATATTCATAGGGGGGCATTATATTCTGCCTTAATACTTAACATCTTAACAATAATAGAATATCTCTGAATGAGTTATGCACCCCTTCCATATGGGTTTTTGGGAAGCCCACAACAAGTCATAAAAATGTTGTGCCTCATTATTTGGTGACTTTACTGTGTATTATTCAGAGTGCACTCATGTGGCATCATGAACTAACTCCTCAATATCAGGTTAGATATTATCTTCCTCAGCTATATTAGAACTTTTTGATGGACCACACTAAGAATCTAAACATGGCTCGTACTCACCATGACAAGTCCAATACCAATATTCTAGCTTGAACCCTCTATGGTAAAAATCAACAGTTACATCATCTGAATTTAGGAGCACCTAATTTTTAAGATTGGAACATGGCTAGTGAAACTTTCCATCTGAGATGAAAATGGGCATTTGATAAGCTATTTCAATGAAATAGTTCATCCCTTTAATAAACTTATCTATTAATATCTTTTGTCCTTGTGACAATCAATTATACATCCAACTTCTTTGAATTCTGATATCCATATGAGGTAAAATTATAAAAAAAATATAGTGATTTAATAAGAACATTTATGACAACAATAATAATATTAATAGTTCTAAAGTGATCAAAATGTTTCCTATTGAAATTTTGACCTTCAAATTTACTCTAAAACTCAACTCTTATCAAACACTTAGGAAATGATAGGTGGCAGACAAGTGTTCATGCAAAATCACTTCAAAGTGCCCAACAAGTGCTGAAAATCATCAAATATTATCTATCAAAACCCATATGATTGATTTGGTTGAATGTTAATGGCCAATATTCTATTTTAATAGCCAAACTTAATATTATAAATCTCTTTTAATGGCCAACATTCTGCACCATAAAGCATTGTAGGTCTAACCACCATATTATAGAATTTTCTAGTAAGTTTAAGAGGGACTTTTCTATCACACAATAAGCCCAATGCATTCCTCCAGTTCAACCATCCAACTTAAATTCTACTACTAATATTATTACGAATCTAATTTCAGGGAATATAATTTAGATGATAGTAAACATTTCTATTACTTCTATTTTTTTTACAACTCTCATACCTACTAACGTTTTAGGTCCACAAGATCAAATTGCAAATTGAACCTGCTCAAGATTGGGTAGATTAGGACTGAGTCAGCTTATAATGAACGTCAAGTGTCTTTTACCTTTTCTTGAGTCAATTGTAACATTGTGGGTCATGATGCTAAGTAACCTTACACACACACTTTGGGGAAAAATTCTATCAGTTTGACTAGTGTTTTTTATTTTGATCACATCATCTGGGATGATCCAAAAAACTTCCTGGCAGATCAGTTAAAAACAAAAACCCTAATTAGTGCATCCTGGTTAAGGTAGCCTCAATTAAGCGAATTGTCATGTATGATATTAGCATCATCCGGGATGATAGGCTCAAATGAAAAAGAATCAGCCACCAAATCTATTTAGGCATGTGTTGTTTTTGGACATCGTCTAGGATATTATCCTTAAAGATGTAGTGTAATTATACCTAATATCTGGTAATTAAGGAAAATAATTAAGATTTAATTTCTCAATTATATCATCATTGACGATCGCAGGATAAACTAGGATGATCAGTTCACAAACCTTTGTTCTTTCTGGATGATCAATAATCGACCAGACTCCATTCAGCGTGATACTCTGGATAATATATACTGAATTCAACTAATCATCCGGGATGATTTTGAGATCAGCCTGGATGATCAAGTTATCTAGTTATCATCTAGACATCCATTCAGGGTGATGTTCTGAATGATATTTATCATTTTATACTAATTGGCCCGGATGATCGTGAGATTGTACTGAACGATCCAGTTATTTTTCCATCATCGAGACTTCCATCCAGGGCGATGGTCTTGACGATATTCTATGACTTGAGTTAGTCGTACAGGACTATCATCCTAGACGATATGAACAAATTAACCTTCTATGTATCAAGAAAAATTTAGAATAGGAAAATGTGAAGATGTCTAATTAAAAGGATGATCTGGCCTCTTATGTGGGAAAGAAGGTTGAGGAAGTGGTGGCACCGGCTTATGTACCTTGGGTCCTTGTTAACCACAAAAGGAATAGAAGGATAGCTCAAAGAACAAATCTCCCAAAGCAAACTGTTAAGTTTTTCAAAAAGAAGGATTTGCTCCAGATTAACAAAGATGCTGAGAAGTCTAATGCACAGAAGGAATTATCTGTTCCAGGAAATGGGATCTTGAATGCTGTGAATGTTGTTGAAAATCAATTAGAAGAAGGATAATTCTTAAGGGAACAAATTCAGGAAGATATCTTACAGACAGATATGAATGTGATGACCAATGCTTTTGTTGCTGATGAAGTTCAGAAGACTGAAGCTTTTCTGGGTAGCAAGCTCAACTCTAAATTCTCTATTCTAGTTACTAATGGTAAGAAATTTGAAGTTCTGGGTATGGAAAATGAAATCATAACAGAAGATAAAATTCAGGAGAAGAATGATGTGTTTGATAAGAGTTTGAATATGAACTCTTCAGTTTGTAAAGATATGAATGAAACTATTATTGAAGCAGAGGAATTATGTGACAGAATTGAGACCAAGGCCTCTAAATCAAATTCTGTAAATGGTGACTCTAATAAAGTAAAGCTTGCTAAAGAACTTAGGTCCTTAGGACCTATCAAAAATGCTTCTCGTGGAAGATTTTTGGATGGTGGTGGTGGTAGAAAGAAGAAGGGTGGTCCCTCTCAAAAAAAAATTTAAATGAATTCCATAGCATTTTGGAATTGTAGAGGGGCGAAGAAGAGTGAAGCCTCTCTATACCTTAAAGAATTCATTAAAGATTATAAAGTTATGTTTGTTGGGTTGGTGGAGACTAAAATAAGTGAATTTGATAAAGAGTTATTCATGAAAATTATGGGACCTAATTGGGATTTTTTTTCTTATTCCATCTGTGGGTTTGTCTGGAGGTATTATAATCATGTGGAGGAAGGATTTGGCTGCATTTTTTGTTACTAAAACCTCGGACCAATGTTTTATTGGAGAATTAGATGTTTTTAACAAAGCTGTTTGGCAAATCACTACAGTTTATGGGAGCAAGGAGGTGCATAAAAGGAAGATGATGTGGGATTGCATTCAGAAAGTTGCTCATAGGAAACTTACATCGGTTATAGGAGGTGATTTCAATTGCATTTTGTCACAAGAGGATAAAAGAGGTGGTAGAAAATTTTTATTTTCTAAAGGACAAAAGGAGATGATAAGCTTCATGAATGAAAATGATTTTCATGATGTAAGCTATGTTGGACCAAGGTTCACTTGGTGTAACAACAAGATTGGTGGTGGGAGAATTTTGGAAAGATTCGATAGATGCTTGTTGAATACTTTGGCATTGAATTGTTTACAAGTGGCAGTGGTAAGACTCTTACCCGGGATTGCTTCCGATCATAGTCCCATTGTGTTAAAAATCTTTGACACATTTGCTAAGAAGAGGGAAATTTGAAGACGTTTGGATTTCCTATAAAGCTTCAGCTCATATTATTGATAAAGTTTGGAAGAAAAATTTTATTGGAGATGAAATGCAAATACTAAACAAAAAGTGCAATAAATCCTTAAGGAATTTATTTTACTGGAGTAGAAATAAGCTCAAATGATTTTCCAAAGATAAAGAAAGGTTAAATGCCGATATTCTGATCCTTCAAGAAGAAGAAGCAAATAGTGGGAATTTGAGTGAAGACAAGCTATGGCTGCTCAGGTGTAAAGTCAAAGAGCTGAATGCAACACTTGTTCATTTAAATACTTGGTGGAAGAAAAGGGATAAAGTGAAGTGGATTGAAGAGGGAGATGATAACACAAAGTTCTTTCACGCATTTGCCAATGCCAGAAGGAATGGAAACTGGATTTCTTAGATAAAGAACAGCTATGGTACTCTGACCGAAGATCCTAAAGAAATTGAAGAGTTGTTTTACAGTTATTTTTAGAAGAAATGGAATAACAGATATTGCATTTTGAATGCTTGGCCACCTCCTTGGAATGTTTTAAATGAAGAAGATAGAACCAGTTTGGATGCTGAATTATGGGATTCAGAAATCTGGGAAGTGGTAAGGAGTTCTGGAAAAAATATAGCACCGGGATTTGATGGAATTACTTATTCTTTCTTCAAACACTACTGGAGCACTGTAGGTATGGATGTTTGTATGGCTTTTAGAAGTTTTTTATTTGATAGGGAAGATGAATAAAGATTGGAAGAACACCATTGTAGTTCTCATTCCCAAGAGCAATAACCCTGTTTCTCCAACTGGATTTCGCCCCATAAGTTTGTGTAATTCTATTTATAAGATTGTCACAAATATCTTACTAAATAGATTATTGGTTGTTATCCCAAAAATCATTTCAAATGAACAAGTGGCTTTTGTAAGAGGAAGATCAATTTCAGATCACTTGCTTTTAGCACAAGAGATCTTCAATAAAATGAGGTTGTCGAAAGATAAAAATGGAATGTTGGCTATCAAGGTAGACATGGAGCAAGCATACAATAGTATGTGCTGGACCACTCTCAACAAAATGTTTTCTCTTTTGGGTTTTCCGGAGATGTTCATGAAGCTGGTGATGGAATGCATAGAGGAACCAAGCTACTCAATACTTATCAATGGTGGATACACTAAATGGATAAAGGGAAAGAGTGGCTTCTGACAAGGATGTCCACTCTCACCTTTTCTATTTATTATTTGTTCACAACTGCTTTCTAATGTCTTTCGTAGCAGGGGCAAGGATTTGGGCATCAAAATTTCTTACAAAGGTCAAAGGATTTCCCATCTTCTATATGTAGATGATGTTCTGTTATTTACTTATGCAAAGAAGAAAAGTTTAAGAAGACTGAAGGATATTATTGATGATTACTGCAATTGGACTAGAGAAAGAATCAACTACCATAAATCTGCTATGATTTGTGGTAAAAAGGTTGATAGAAGAAAGAAGAAGATGATTGAAGATTACATGGGGTTTAAGGCGGTGAATGAAATGGGGTACTTGGGAGTTAAAGTTGCACTTAGAAGATTGAAGAAGATTGATTATCAGTCTCTCTTGGACAAATCCTTGAAGAAATTGAACTCTTGGAGTAACAAATTCATCTCTTTGGAAGGAAGGATGGTGTTGGTAAATTCAGTTTATGTCAACTTTCCGGCCTTTATCAGCTCACACTCTCTCATTCCTTTAGGAGTTTTGAAGGAATTTGAAAGGTTATGCAGGGATTATATATGGAATAAAGCTGATGGAAGTCATGGGCTACATTATGTAGCCTGAAATGAACTTTGTAAGCTAAAACCTATGGGAGGTTGGGGGATCAAATCTGCAATTTCTAGCGTGGAATCCTTAAGAGCCAAGTTTGCTTGGAAATTATTAGAGGTTCCGGATTCATTGTTGAATAAGAACCTGTTAATTAAATATAGTGAAGAGTGGTGGAATGATGATAATAAGAAGGGTAATTCTCCTTCTTGGAAGATCCTAAAGCTGGGAGGAATGCTCTTTAAAAGGTTGTTAGATGGAAAGTGGTGACGGGTAGTAAAATTAATTGTATGAAGGATGTGTGGATATTTGACAATAGCCTGATCAGATGGCCGACCTTTGTTGCAGATTTTGATGATGATAATATATACTTGGACTTCTTTGTTCATGATGGAAGATGGGATATAGATAAATTATCTTTATTCTTTGGAAGAGAGCTCATAGCTCTAATCAGCAAAATTCAAATTTCGGAAAGGGAGGATGGTGACTTCTTGGAGCTAAAACTAAGATACTCTGGAAAAATTATTTTTGCGTTGATTAAGGAGGAATTGTTGTATGAAGATCCTTGCTCTAATTCTTACTCGGTTCCAATGAATTGGATTTTTAAGTTAAAACTTAACTCACGTGTGGAATTATTTATGTGGAGGATGGGAAAATCAGCTTTACCAACTGCAGACTTCTTAATGAGGAGGCTTTCTAATGAGAATTCTTGTTCGAGAGGTTGTGGAGTAACTGAGGATTTAGATCATATCACCACTTCTTGCCTTAAACTGGTGAAGGTTACTGATGTATTAAGGAGTTGGGGATTTATGATTCCTAAATACAATTCCTTCCATGACTGTTGGAGCAAATTGGAAACTCTTGCTGATACAAATCCGGTGATGGCCAGAATTTACAGCACTATGCTTTGGTTTTCATAGAACAACAGAAATAAGAGAAGCATGGAAAATTAAAAAATTGTGATACTTTAACAGCTTCTACTATTTTGATTTTTGTAAAATGTAAGAAGTTCAACCTTATTCAATCGGACCACTAGGATGTTCATAAGTCCATGGGATTGGTTTTTGATTCTTGGCATCCCCCTCCACCCGGTTGGTATAAGATTAACATTGATGCTGCTTTCAAGAAGAACTATGAAGCTAGAATTGGTGGTTTCGTTCGAGACTTCAAAGGTAGATTCATCATGGCTTTCGGTTTCTATGGACTACACTAGGATATTGCACAAGTTGAGCTATTAGCTATCAATTCTTTAAATAAGCTCCTAAAAGGTAAGTTACTTGATGCCATTGGTATTATAGTTGAAAGTGATAATTTTAATATCATCCAAATTCTTCAATTGTACAGCAAAGATAAGAAGTTGGATGATAATAGTGATGAGGATCATGATTTCTTTTTTGGGACAGATTTTAATAAGGTCGTATTTCATCATGTAAGATGAAATTGTAGTAAGTTAACACACCTTTGTGCTAACTTAGCCTTATCTTATGAGTTTTTTTAGGACTATTTTTCTGAGAAGGATCTACCTAATTCTTTTGTTCACTTGTTGAAGAAAGAATGTTCTATGGTAGGTTCTACTCATTAGATTGTATCTAGGTTTCTTTTTTTTCTTCTTTGCTTTAATATATGCTTTTTAGCATTCTTCAAAAAAAAAAAAAGATGTTAAGAGTGCCTTTTTAAATTGGGTAATAAAAGATGATGTGTTTGTAGAGAAACACCAAGGTTTTAAGAATTCTCAATTTATAAATCATGTTTTCAAATTAAAAAATGCCTTATATGAATTAAAAGAAGCAACAAGAGCTTTGTATAAGAGGCTTAGCACTTTTTTACTAAAGAGAGAATTTGTTAAGGGGAGCGTAGACGCCACCCTTTTTCTTAGGAAAGTAGGAGATGAGTTACTCATTGTTTAGATCTATATTTATGATATACATTTTGGATCTTTTGATAAAAAGCTATGTGATGATTTTTCTAAAATAATGAGTAAGGGTTTTGAGATGAGTATGATGGGAGAGTTGTCCTACTTTTTAAGGTTTAGCATAAGACAATTGGATGATGGAACCTTACTGAATGAATCAAAGTATACAAAGGATATCTTAAAGAAATATGAAATGGATAAAGCCAAGCCAATAAATAATCCCATGATCTCTAAAGTTTAGTTGGATAAGGACTCAAATGGAAAATATATTGATTAAATGAAGTATAGAGGGATGATTGGATCTTTACTTTCCCTGGCTGCTAGCTAACCTGATGAAATATTTAATATTTATATTTGTGCTAGATTTCAAGTTGATCCTAAAGAAACCCATCTGACTATAGTTAAGAGAATTCTTAGATATCTTTTGGGGACCCAAAACATAGGAATCTGATATCGTAGGCACAACACTTCTTTTGAGATTATTAGATATTCTGATTCTAATTTTACAGGATGTAGGGTGGATAAAAAGTGCACTTCTGGGACTTGCTAATTCATAAGATGGTCATTAGTCTCGTCTAGTAGAAAATAAAACTCTGTTGCACTTTCCACTAATTAAGCTGAGTACATTTCCTTAAAGAGTTGTGTGGCCCATATCCTTTGGTTAAAGCAATAAATTCTAGATTTATGATTACCTATAAGCATAATTTTAATCCTTTGTGACAACACTAGTGCCATCTGCATCTCTAAGAATCATATCCAATATTTAAGGACCAAACACATTGACATAAGGCATCACTTTATTAGAGACCATATGACTAAAGGAGATATTGAGTTACACCATGTGACAATTGAGAATCAATTTGCTGACATCTGTACTAAACCACTGGCTTTTGACACTTTCAGCATCTTAAGGACCAGATTGGGTGTGATTGACATAAATGCATTAACTTGATGTTTACTGAATTCTTAATTTCCTATTTTGTTGCTTGTTGTTATTTTTCTACTCTTTTCTTTGTTTCAGATTTGTTAGTTTTACTTTTTACTTGCTTTTATTTTTCTTGTTTTATTTTTGTTATTTTAGTTTTTCTTCCTTTTTTGTGATCACTACTGAAATGATATTTTATGTTATATTTTTATTTTTAAAAATTTGTAGTCAATGTTTTACATCTCTAAATCAGCTAAATAAAAAAACACTTTTAATTATTTCCCTTCCTCCAACCTTCTTTAGTGGTGTAATTTTATTTTTTAAACAAAATTCTATCGTAAATTAATAATTAGAATTTGCGATTGAGATATTTTTTATCTTTCTATAGCAATCTATCTTTTATATATAATGTTCAAAGTCTTTATATTACTTTCAAATTTTTTGTAATCTTGTTGTTGCATTTATCATATAAATTTGATTTTGTTTTGTGGCTTATTCTTCCTTATATTAGAGAGTGAGTTTTTCTTCTCTAATATTTCGATGATAAGCTCATAATTGAGAGTATTTAAGAGTTTTGAAAGAGATCTAGCTTGCAAAATTGACAATGGAAAAAAATGAGCCCTAAAAAGAAGAAAAACTTAAAAGATGCACAGTGATCGCCAAAAAAATTGAAAGATACACAAAGTGTATCAAAAATCAAAAGATGCAATAAGTGCGCCAATCGATTGAAAAGAGGCATAAAATAATCCCACAAAAGACAAGCTTCCTTCTCTTTCAAACCTTTAAATTTTAGAAGACTTCATGTGTCACTTGATATTTTCAAAGGCTTGATTTCGAATTTCACAATTGTGACAAATTACTTTGGTATAATATTCTACAATACATTTTTCTAAAACTAAGTTTTGAATGGATCTTTTTTTCTTATCCAATTAGTTTTTTTTAGAAAGGCCTTTTATTTTTAAAAGACGATTCTGCCCAGAGAGAAGTCCGAGCAAGGGCTAATAGGATCGGCTATTCTATTTTTCAAATTTTGATAATGTTAACTCATTATTCTTATAAATTTTTAATTCAATCACATGGAGACTTTATTATATTCATG
The DNA here is from genome assembly GCF_001605985.2 of Dendrobium catenatum. Taxonomy (NCBI): domain Eukaryota; kingdom Viridiplantae; phylum Streptophyta; class Magnoliopsida; order Asparagales; family Orchidaceae; genus Dendrobium; species Dendrobium catenatum. Next base: position 917,646 of record NW_021318800.1, on the reverse strand, counting down.
CCTTGATAAAAAAAAACTTGCTTTCGTTCTTCTTTTCCATCTTCTTTTTTTAGCTTTTTTTCGTTCTTCTTTTTCAGATTATTTAATTATATGACCAAACCATCTAAGGCAACTCTCTCTAATTTTATCTTCCATTGGAGCTACTCAAACCATTACATGTATATACCCATTTCGTATTCTATCTCTAAGAGTAAAACCATTCATTCACCTAAGCATCCTCATCTCTACAACACTTAATTTAATATTATGTTTCTCTTTTAATGGCCAACATTCTACACCATAAAGCATAGCATGTCTAACCACCATCTTATAGAATTTTCTCTTAAGTTTGAAGGGGAGTTTTTTATCACACAACAAGCCATGATGCATTCCTCCACTTCAACCATCCAACTTGAATTCTACTAATAATATCCCCATCTATTTCACCATCACTCTGAACAATAAACCCAAGATATCTAAAATGTATACTTATTAATGAATTGATCACCCAAAGTTACAACCCCCCCCCCACTAAAACTATTATTACTAAAATTACATTTCCATATATTCAACTTCAGATCTACTCAAATAAAATCATTTAGACTCTAAGGTTCACATTCATAATTTAAGATTACCTTCAACTCCCTCTCTTGTCTTATCAATAATAAGAATATCATCAATAAATAGCATACACTAGGGAACTACCTCTTGCAAATGTCTAGTGAAAACATCCATGATTGAAGCAAACAAGAATGTAACTTTGAATATTACTGTAAGAGATGGATGGAGTCACATGAACTAGTATGGGTGAATAAAGATCAGCTCACCTTATAGGCGGAGGAGGCCAAGAATGATAGTGGAGGACAAGAATGGAGGTGGAGGCCAAGAACGGTGGCAGAGGCCAAGAATGATGGTAGATGTCAAGAATGGTGGCGAATAGCCGACTGCGGTCAGAAAGGCATCAATCACAGCTGGACAGCAAACAGAGAATTAAATGAGAGCAAATGAGAAGGAATGGGTCGAAGCTTGGAAATAGGGCTCATTCCATTGGAATTATTGATGGATAATACGCCGGTCAGGTTTTCAGTGAAATATACGTCAGTAATGAGTCATTGTTGTTAGGAAAGTTGCTATTTGCATGTTTAACTTGCATAAATAATTAAAAAGGTTTTCTAAAAATCCAAGAGTAGAAGTATAATTTTTAAATTGCCAATTCACCCCCCCTCTTGGTTAGCCTTGGGACATTTAATTAGGATTAACATCCTAATTCATATTGAACGAGTTTCCAACAATTGTGTCTAAATATGCTAGAGGCTAATTTGCTGATATACACGCCGGTAATTTCTAGTTCATTATTCACCGGTATAACAAACTAACTGATGAATTAACCGACATCATATACGATAGAAATATACCAGCATAATATACACTGATAATTACACCAAAATTATTCTTGTGAAATATATGCTGGTTCAACCACCGCTTTAAGCTTCATATGAAGATCCACCGGAACAATCGCCATAAATAAGCAGTTTTCCGGTAGTAGTAACTCCCACACTTGAAGTTATTAACTTACAAATTCTTTAAAACTAAATAATAAACTACAACCTTTAAAACTTAAATAATAAAATAAAAATTCATACAAGGTAAGTTTTAACTAAATAATCCCTTTTGAACTTAATGAACAAACATCTTCAATGCAAGCAACTTAAACATTATACTCCTATAGGACATAATAAAGCTATATATCCTCCTTCACACACACTTAGATGGTTAGTTAGGATAACCAATTTTAGCAACTTAAACATTATACTCCTATAGGACATATTTTTGAAACTCTGAATGTCATACATTTTAATTTCTATTGGTCCACTTAGACTCCTTCAAGACTACATTAGAAGCATTAGGTTAAAACATAACTAATCCCACACTTATTATTACATTTTAATATTTTTACATGTTTTACATTTCTTATAAGAATTAAAGTATAATGTATGTAGGAATGATGTATATGTATGAGTTCTTGTAAATTATAGATTGTATATTAGTCAAGTTATACAGCATCTTAAGGTCGAATACACCTGCTTATATATGAAAATGGGGATCTAAAAGATGAAATCCTATCCTTTGGAGGATAATCGCTTTTGGAATTTTGTAGAAGACTTGAAACTCAAAGACCTTAAGAAGATGTATTTGATTCTATACATATGGTAGGAGTAAAACATAGGTTTGTTATGGTGGAGCATGACCACCTTTTTTTATAGGTTCTAAATTTGTTGTAAGTTATCAAATCAATTAATAAATAAAATTTCTTTTATATATAGTCTCTTGTTATTACATTGCATTATATGGGTGGTAGTTTATATTAATGGGTTGAAATTTCCTAGGCTTTCCTCAGTATACATGTTGCAGACTTTGTTGCAATATGTATGCTAGTTCTAAGAGAATAAGATATTAGGTACCATATACACCAACCCCTTTACCTATTCATGCATTCATGCGCCCATATTATTTTTGCAACGTACATTAAATCAAGAAACTTATGCCCAATGGGGGCAAGGTAGTGGGGTCCTAATGTGCTTGGAGGATGTTATCGCTTTTCCTTTGGTAAAGGGCTATTATGTTGCCAAAATTTTCTAGAAACATTAAGAGTTAGAAAATTTAATTATGGTAATAAAATAAGACAAAATATAGAGTTTTTAGCGAGTCTTCGTATTACTGTCATTTGAAAGTAAAGTCAAAATTACTCATCTTGAGTCACATATTCAAAGTCTGATCTACTCCTTTGATATCTTAAGATAGAGAATATAGTATCATACACTACTTCTAAGATGATTGCTTATGTATTAGGTTGTTAGCTGGAAGTGTATTCCAAGAAACCATAAGCCTAGAGACAGTTACACACCTTGAACTTGAAAGTTCGTTAGGGATGTTAAGCCCTATAGAACTGGCCCAAGCTAACCAAGAGGGGGGTGAATTGGAAAACTTTAAAACCAAAGATAAAACTCCAACCAAAATCACCATAAATAAAGAGCGGAAGAAAAATAAATGTTGAAGCGATAATAAGAAAAGAACACACCAGATTTATAGTGGTTCGGTCAAACCTTGACCTACGTCCACTCCTTGGAGGCACCCTCCAAGTATTGCACTAAAATCGTGACTCTCCTTTAGCCCCCACAACTAGGCGGAGAAGCCCTTACAAAATCACTTCCACCTTCCCCGGTGCGGCGGAGTCGCCGGGTCCTTTGACACCAAAGAGATCTTCTTCTTTGGTGAACTTACCTCGAGATAAGCCTTGAATCCGATGGTACTAAGGAGCGAGTTCGCCGGAGCAACTATGTGGAATCCCCTCCACACTCCCTTGAGTTCCTCCCGCTCACAGGATCTTGTCCCTCTCAAACTCCACCCTTTCCTCTCACCCTTTCAAGCTCTCTCTTCAAGTTTCCCCCACAAGAACGAAGCTACAATGGCTGCCAAAGACACTTACAAAAATTGTCATGCCATAGCTTAAATAGAAGCTCTCAAAACGAACTCATTAATGCAAGTTGCCAACATTATCGTCCAGGATGATAGACATATTGTCCTGGCCGATTAGTTCAATAATGAGAAAAATTGTCCTGAATATCGCCCTGAAATGAAGCTGGACGATGTCTAATCGTCCAGGATGATCTTGCAATCGGCCCGGACAAAATCCCCATTAATTGCTTTCAAAAACTGCCTGAGAAATTTTGGAAAAATTATCCTGGATCGTCTTGGACGATATTTTATAGTCCAGGCCGATCCACCAGGACGATATCCAAAAATAAGAATTTCCTAAGTAGATCTGGCTGCAGATTCTTGCTGAATTGAGCCGATTGTCCTAGCCGATATAAAATCGTCCAGGATGATGTGTTTGTAAAAAGATGGCTGCTTTAATGAGGATACCCTAATTAGGGTTTCTACTTTTGTCAGATCGTCCATGACGATATAAATATCATCCCGGATGATGTTACCAAAAATAGAAATCTTTTAGGGCACAACAGAAAATCTTCCAAATTACAAATCATCAGACGTCACACCAAATACAACAGACTCAAGAAAGGAAAAAGGTTACAAACTTACACAGACCTAGTCTACCCAATCTTGAGCTGGTTCCAAATTGTAGTCTGATCGTGTAGACGTGAAATGTTAGCACATAAGGCAATCGTAGAGAAATAAGGAATATTTGCTATCATCAAAATCATAAACCATAGATCCGCAACAATCTCCCCCTTTTTGATGATGGCAAACAATTCAATTTGAATTTTCAAAAAGAACAATTTCCCCTAATCTCCCCTCACTAGAATAACACTTTTAAAAAATAGGGGAGATGAAAATATTTTTGTTGTTTTTAATTTTTTGAAAATAATATACAAATACGATAACAGTACAAAAATTCAACAATATGTTCCCCCCCTTTGACATTATCAAAAAGAGAGGAGGCACAAACAAAAACAAAACGA
>NW_021318800.1:880891-911734 GCF_001605985.2 Dendrobium catenatum | reverse complement strand
AATTTTAACTCCATTAACAATACGTGACGGTGATGAATAACCAGTTAAAATCATATGTCACATGCGAAAATCAATCGATTGCAAGAAAATAGACATGCGAGTTTTCCAAAAATCAAATGACATATTTTCAAATAAAGGAGGTCTGGTGATTGAATAACCTTCCGCAATAGTACGATTAGAAAAATTAGCCATGGATCGAAATTCAAAAGCTTTTAAAAACTTATTTTATGAATCCCGCTCTGATACCACTTGAAAGTTCGTTAGGGATGTTAAGCCCTATAGAACTGGCCCAAGCTAACCAAGAGGGGGGGGGGTGAATTGGAAAACTTTAAAACCAAAGATAAAACTCCAACCAAAATCACCACAAATAAAGTGTGGAAGAAAAATAAATGCGGAAGCGATAATAAGAAAAGAACACACCGGATTTATAGTGGTTCGGTCAAACCTAGACCTACGTCCACTCCTTGGAGGCACCCTCCAAGTATTGCACTAAAATCGTGACTCTCCTTTAGCCCCCACAGCTAGGCGAAGAAGCCCTTACAAAATCACTTTCACCTTCCCCGGTGCGGTGAAGTCGCCGTGTCCTTTGACACCAAAGAGATCTTCTTCTTTGGTGAACTTACCTCGAGACAAGCTTTGAATCCGATGGTACTAAGGTGCGAGTTCGCCAGAGCAACTGTGTGGAATCCCCTCCACACTCCCTTGAGTTCCTCCCCCTCACAGGATCTTCTCCCTCTCAAACTCCACCCTTTCCTCTCTCCCTTTCAAGCTCTCTCTTCAAGTTTCCCCCGCAAGAACGAAGCTATAATGGCTGCCAAAGACACTTACAAAAGTTGTCATACCATAGCTTAAATAGAAGCTCTCAAAATGAGTTCATTAATGCAAGTTGCTGACATTATCGTCCAGGATGATAGACACATTGTCCTGGCCGATTAGTTCAAATATGAGGAAAATCATCTTGAATATCGCCCTGAAATGAAGTTGGACGATGTCTAATCGTCCAAGACGATCTTGCAATCGGCCTGGACGAAATCCCCATTAATTGCTTTCCAAAACTACTTGAGAAATTTTGGAAAAATTATCCTGGATCGTCTTGGACGATATTTTATAGTCCAGGCCGATCCACCAGGATGATATCCAAAAATAAGAATTTCCTAAGTAGATCTAGCGGCAGATTCTTTCTGAATTGAGCTGATCGTCCTGACAGATACAAAATCATCTAGGACGATGTTCAAGTGTAAAAAGATGGCTACTTTAATGAGGATGCCCTAATTAGGGTTTCTACTTTTGTTAGATCGTCTAGGACGATATAAATATCATCCCAGAAGATGTTACCAAAAATAAAAATCTTTTAGGGCACAACAGAAAATCTTCCAAGTTACAAATCATCAGATGCCACACCAATACAACAGACTCAAGAAAGGAAAAAGATTACAAACTGACACAGACCTAGTCTACCAATCTTGAGCTGGTTCCAAATTATAGTCTGATCGAGTGGACCTGAAACATTAGCACATAAGGCAAGCGTAGAGAAATAAGGAATGTTTGCTATCATCAAAATCATAAACCATAGATCCGCAACAGAACTATATAATAAAAATAATATCTTGTATCCAAAAATACTTTTTATAAAATTTAATGATTTTTTTAGGGAGTAATTAATATTTTTAATGTATATAAGATAACTCTTAGACAATTTAAATCTAGAATGATTCTAATCACCATTTTAAATCTAAATTTTTTATAGCTTTTGAGAGAGATATGAGTGTTTTGTAAGATGTATTAGGAGAGAGATTTTGGAGAGAACTTGAGAGAGATCTTTTAGGAGAGTCTAAAAGATTTATGTATGAGGTTCACTATGATTATTTTAATTTAATCTATATCCTTTGATCCTCTTGGTTGGAGCAAAAGCTCTTCGAGATGAGTTATAAAGAGTATTGGTAAAAAGATTCTGGATCTAGCACGAGAGGATAGGGTGTGAAACCTTCTTAAAGAAATAAGCAATGTTAAAGAGTTTGGGTCTAAATACTCTAAATATAGCATTGTAGGCTAGGTGATGTAGCACATAATATGGATACAGATAATCAAGATAAAAGCTTAACTACAAGAACCAAGACCAAAGCCCAAGAAAATAATAGAACTAAATAGTTTAGAGCCCAGTCAAGAGCCCAATAATGAGCACACAAACTTAAATATTTAAATAATAATTTATATTTTATTTACCATCTAGAATCTTTTATGGTCATTCATAAAAGGGTTAGGTAGGGATGACTAATTAAAAAATGGGTAGTTGGAGCTCTTCTTTTATGTTGACCAATTGATGGGGGTGATGGAGTAACATAAAAAATTATGAAAATAATTTAGGGCACTATCAATCCCTAAATAAAGCTTAGGTTTTATTTTGTAAAAATCCCAATTAATATATGCAAATATACATGCTTAATCAAGTAATATAGTATAGTAGAGTATGAAGATGAATGCTTATTTCAAATACTAGTACTATCTACTACAATTATAACTATTATCCTACCCAATAAAACTAAGTTTTTTTTGGAGATTCAACCATTTAGTTTAAAATCAATAAAAAATTAAATGAAACACTATTTGGATAAAATATTTTGGATAGATGGAATGAAAATATAATATTTTTCTTAATGATTCTCTTTTATATTGATATGATTCAAAGCATATGTATCACTAACCACTAAGTCAAGCATGAAGAGATAAAGGATATATTAAACCCTTCCACCTCAATACCACTCTAAACTCACATAGTTTGTCACCCTATAAAAATCATAGAAGAGTAAGTAAAATATGTAATGTTAAACCCCCTCATTATAATTCATCTATATAAATTTGGTATATATTAAGCACTATGCATATGCTTGCATCAAACAAATCAATTTACCTGATTGTGCTTGCTTTCATATTTTTAGGCTCCACATTATACATGATATTAACTACACATATGGACACTATGTGCATTAAATGAAGAACTTGTATATTAAAAATATCATTAAATTATTGATAAAGAGAAATTAGTAGTGCTCCACAATTTATTTACACCATCAATCCAAAACTAGGCTTTTTAGTCAGACATGATGAATAAGTGAAAAAACTCATTTTAATTAATTATATAAAATAAAAAAGTACATAAGAAAATATATCACTGTATGGGTTTGATGATCTCCTATCCACTTCTCCTTGAACTTAGATAATTGCTTTCATAAATATTGACCAAACACTCTTATGAAATGGATATAGTGCTCCTTGAATTTCCTTAATTATCACACCTAAGGAAATTATAAAGAAGCACTGTAAAGACTAAAATTAACTAAGTGATTGAACTCTCTTATTAACATTACAAACAAACTATTCATAAAAAACACAAAAGGGATTCTAGCACCGTAACGCTTGAGACACTTGAGCCGCAGTGCCCATAAAATGAACTACTGCCACAACATTGAAGGATTTCCTCCATTGTAGTGCTTGCTGATGTGGACCAGATATTTAGTGAATAGTTGCATCTCTTTACTGGAAGATCATATCTTGAATAGATACAAATGTAGCGATGCGGTGTTGTTGATGATTGAATGTTGTGACATCCACGTGGAACTCCCTTAGAGTCGGCAGCACTAGAAATTGGCACTACAATGCTGTGCAAACAGAGATTAAACTTTGTAGTACTTACTCCTCTAATGTTGTGGTGCTGTTAAAGAGAGACTAGGTGTAGCCATGTCTATATTGGGTGTTTCGATGGTGTCAATGATGGCACCGCGATGGTGTAGTGTCCAACACTATGGCAATGTACCATACTTAAAATTTTTACACATTCCCTATATTTTTCTTCAAAAATGCAACTAAAATAAAATGGTTTCACTAGTAATTTAACATATAAAAAATAATACTATTTATACTCATCAAATCCTCTCTAGCTTAAACTCTTCCTTGTCCTCAAATAAAATTTTTTTTTGCAATTCTCATTAAGTAATTAACCAAAATAAAAAAATTATAATCCAACATTATTAAAATATAGGATAGTGCATCTCTATCTTGAATTAGTAAAAATGAATAAGGATATACTTCTACTTTGGAAAAATACTAATAGTTAAACTAATCAATCATTCAAGTTACACACTAATTCGAAATTATAACTTATAAATATAATCATTAACTTATAATTGTTGAAGTGAATAATTAAATTTTAATGATTAGATATAGTTGTAGTTAAATTATACTTTCATTATTTGACCATCACTTATATTAACTTTCCCATCGTATCATTTATAGCTTTTTTATAAGATTATATTTACAATCTTAAGCATTCACTGATACAAATTTTTCAATATACTCATCTTTTTCTTTTCCTTTTTTTAGAACTATAATATAGTTTTTTTTTCTTTTTCTTTTATGGAGTACATAATTAATAATTTTGAATATAAGCTTCTAGTTTAGACATTCATATAATCTTAATGATTTTAATATAAGTACTTGATGAGATTATAAATTCCATCTTCAGGTTAGCTATGATTTTAAAGTTTAATATACTAATATCTAATTTTTATACTAATTATTCATCTTTTAATTTTAAAAGTTAATTTCATAAAGGAATAGGTTATAAATTCAAATTAAGATAATAGCTTAAATTATTTAATGAGTTAAGTATTAGCTTTTTCAACCATGAAGTATAAACAAAGTTCATTCAAATTAGGATTTATGATTTTATTATTATCTTAATTTTATGTAGTTTTTAATTATCATTTTTATAAGGGTTAATTAAAAAACCAAAATATAAAAATAATTGGAGGACAATAACAATTAAACATAATGGAAATTTGCTCAAATGTAAATAAATACATAACCAAACACTATAAATACATGCTTTTAAAAGAATGATAAAGGGCACATAAAACATATGTTGAACACAAATATGTTATAACATAACATTAAATATAACACATATACAAGATAACCAGTGGACAAGTCACCCAAAGTTCAACAATGACTCTCAAAGCTAAATTTTTCAATTAAGTACAAAACACAATCCAATTTCTCCCATCACTTCCTTCTCTTCTACAAAATAATAAAGTAGAACAAAATACACATACACATCCTTAATATTTCTTCACTCCTCTAAATCACATGGTTTCAATCTATATCTCTTGACTTTTATGGTTTGCAAAAAAATTTTATCCTTTATCTTAATGGAACCATTAAGAAAAATTCTAATGATAGTATAAGGGTCATTCCATCCAATTTTTATTTTTCCATGATAGTAATTCTCCCTATAATCAAATAGCATGACATCTTGCCCAGGAAAAATAATTATGCACGAAAACTCTACCTACATGCATCTTCCGCACAAATTTTATTATGTTTGGTGTCATGACGTAGCTCTACGTCCGGACACCAATAACATGTCGTCACGTGCTCCTACTCTTTATCTTGTGGCCCAACAACTTGACCTGGACTGGAACCCATTATTTATATGTCCGTGTATTACTAGTTATTGCTCAGTATTTCTAGGTATTACTTGATAATAATGAGAAATACTGCTCTATCAAGACCAATACCTAGCAATACCGAGCAATACCTAGCAATATCGAGCAATACCTAGCAAAATTTGGGTATTGCTCGGTATTTCTAGGTATTGGTATTGATAGAATGATATTTCTCATTACTGAGCAATACCTAGCAATATCCCAGTCTGCACAAATCAGCCAATACATAGCAATATCGGGTCTGTGTTCGGGTCAGGTCGTCGGGCAGCACGATTAAATTAGGAGCACATGGCACCATTTTACTGGCGTTCGAATGTAGAGCTACGTCAAGACACCAGATGTAATAAAAATTCCTTTGAAATCATTCAACTTAGTAATAATAGCATAACTTTGTATGTGGTGAAGTGAAAAAGAATCCTCATTCTTATTATGATCTTCATTTTGGTTTTTTGAAGAAGAGGGTTTATGCTTGATCCTTCCCATCACTTAGAATTGAATTTTTATGAGAAGAAAGTAGTTTATGATCACTAAATGGTAAGTAAGGATTCAAAAGTGAACTTACTCCTAATAGATTTTATAGATTTTAGTGGGAGGGAAGTTTGAACATTTTGAAATTTTAATTATTATGGCCCTAAGGTTAGGTTTCTTCCTAAGCATTGCTAAGTTTATAGTCTTCAGGCATACTTACCAAGATTTTCCATTTGGATAAGGTGAATGATTATTACTCTTCAGTTGAATCCCATTGGTATCTCATTCATTCTCCTTAGGATTAACTTTGATGTTACTAGGTAAAGATCCTAGGGCCCTATTACTCATAGAAGTTGCAAGCTGACTTAATTGATTTTCCATGTTTTTAATTGAAGTGTCTTAATTTTGTAATTGAGTTCTCAATTGCATGGCCACATCTTCTAATGTCGTCTACCTAGTTCTATATTGATTGCCTTTATTAAATCCAAGGGATAAGCTAGTCTTGGATTTTTATTAGCTTGATTTTATTTATTCAAATTTGCTCCTAGGTTAATTTGACCAGAATTCCATTTATTTCCACTATTATTATTTGACCAACTAATATTGGGGTGGTTCCTCTAACCTGGATTATAGGTATTATTTTGTCTTCCCATCAAATTTATATTTTTAATGCCTTCGATATCATTCTCTTTCATTAATCTTTTATCATCCAAATGTAAAGATGAATCAAATTTAAGCCTAAAATGCTCAACTTTTTTTTATATTGCTGCAAATTGTGATGTCAAAATGGATAAAGAATCATTTTTATAGACACCTGCCACTCTCTTAAGATTCACCTTATCAACAATCCACTAGAAATTATTTATTATCATTTCCTTAATTAATTCATAATCTACCTCAAAAGGTTTTAACATTAAAGAACCTTTAGTTGTAGTAACAATTATGGCTCTAAGAAATCCTACCAATCCATTATAAGAAGTTTGAATTATCAACAAATCAAATATGGGATGGTGAGGGAAATTTCTAAGAATCTCCTTGAATCTCTTCTAAATCTCATAAATAGATTCTCCTTCTAACTATGTAAAATAAAAAATATCATTTCTAAGTATAGTAGTCTTAGAAGGCGGAAAATACTTTCCAAAGAATTTAGGAGCTAACTCATTCCATGTGGTAATAAAGTCTAGGGGTAAAGAATTTAACCACACATTTGCCTTGTCTCTTAGATAAAATAGGAACAATCTAAGTCTAATGGCATCATCTCTACCACCATTCTACTTAAATATTATATAAATTTCTAGAAAAAAATTTTAAATATATGTTAGGATCTTCATTGGAAGTTCCCCCAAAAAGAGAATTTTATACCATCTTAATGATTACAGGTTTTAATTCAAAATTATAATCTTGGATGGCAGTTTAATTTATTCTCTAATAAATTCTATCTACCATAGGGTTTGCAAAATCCTTAAGAGGTCTAAAATGATTTAAGTCTTGAACAGGGTCATCTATTTTCAAAATCTAGCAATGGTTCCCTTCTATGGCTTTTTAGGCTTACAAGCACAATTTGGTAATGAGTAAAATAAAATAAAAGAATATAGCATGACTAATTATGTAATTGATTCAACAATATAGTAATTGTGTAAGTAAAACAAAATCTTCCTCAACAACGGCACCAAAAGATTGATGGGGTTGGTGGAGTAATCTAAAGAATTGTGAAAATAATTTAGGGCTTTATCAATCCCTAAGCAATACTTAGGTTTTATTTAATATAAAAATTATAAAATCCTACTTAATATACATAAGTATATATATTGAATCAAGCAATATAGTGGTAGAGTAGAGTATCAATCCATGAGGAAGAATGCTTACTTATAAATTCAAGTAGTGTCTATTAAAATTACAATAATTATCCTACTCAATAAAACTAAGTTTTGGTGAACATTCAATCACTTAGTTTAAAACAAATAAAAATTAAAATGAAGTACTATTTGGATAAAATATTTTGGATTGATGGAATGTAAATATAATATGTTTCCTATTGATACTATTTTATATTAATGCTATTCAGAGTATATAAATCACTAACCACTAGGTCAAATGTGAAGATACAAAGGATAGATTAAACCCTTTAAACCTTAATGCCACTCTAAACTCTCATAGTATGCCACCCTATGAAAATCATAGTAGAGTAAATAAATCATATAATGTTAAAACCCCCTCATTATAATATATATATATATATATATAGTACATGTCAAGCCCTGTTCTTATGCTTGCATCATAACAATATAATATACCTAGTTATGCCTACTTTCATATTTTTAGGATCTATATTACACGTGATAATAACTACAAATATAGCCACTATATGCATTAAATGAAGACCTAGTATGTTGAAAATATCATTAAATTATTAAGTAAGAGAAATTATTAGTACTCTACACTTTATTTACACCATTAATACTAAATTATAGATTTTAGCCAGACATAAAAAATAAGTAAATCAAACTTATTTTCATTACTTACATAAAAGAAAGAAAGTATAAAAGAAAAGGCATTACTGGATAGGTTCAATGATCTCCTTTACACTCATCCTTGAACTTACAGAATTGCTTCCACAAGCATTGGCCAAACACTCTCATTAAGTGGATCTAGTGCTCCCTAAATTTCCTTAGTTGTCACTAAGGAAATTGCAGAGAAGCACTATAAAGCCTAAAATTAACTAACTGACTGAACTCCCTTACTAACATTACAGATGGACAACTAATAAAAAATTTTTAAAAAAAATTCTAGTGCCACGATGCTCGAGACACTTATTTTGTGGTGCATATAAAATGAACTAACGCTGCAAAACTATAGAATTTCCTTTGTTGCGGCACTTGCTGATGTGGACCCACTATTTAGTGAATAGAAGTATTGCTTTGTTCGAAGATCATGCCCTGAATGGTTACAACTGTAGCACTACTGCGTTGCTGATAGTTGAGCATTGCGACATCCACGTGGCACCCCCCTTGGCTTGGCGGCGTTGGAACTAAGCACCGCGGTGTTGTGTAAATAGAGACTAGACTTTGCACTGCTAACTCCTCTGACACTATGGTGTTGTTAAATAGAGACTGGGCGCCTCCATGTCTATATTGGGTGCTCCAATGGTGTCAAGATGGTGCGTGGTGGTGTAGTATCTAATGTAGCAGCGTTGTGCCATACTTAAAATTTTTGCAATTTTTTTGCATTTTCTTACACAAACACAACTAAAAAAAAAATTGTTTCAATGGAAATTTAACATATAAAACATAACTTTATTTATACCATCACCAACCCCCTCAATTTTTTTCTCCATTATTTCCCAAAAATTAGTCTTATGATGCCTATAACTATGGGCTTATATGCATTATAATTTTTAGTGTTTAGTATGAAATAATTTTGTGGGGAAGTTCACTTTATTTTATTGGTGGCTATAAGTTCACTCTTTTTCTTTGGTGAGATTAGGTAATTTATCTTTATTTATTTTATTTTACATACAAATCCTCTAAAAAACCTACTCTAAACTATTCATAAATCTTCTTTGACTTCCTAAGAATCCTCTATGACTAATAAACTAGTAACCAAATTCATAAAACTCTTATAAGAATTTCCATATAGCCATCATCCCAAATAGGGAGCACTAGATCCATTCACTTGGACCTATTCTTATGCATATACTTCAGCATCGTCTTAAAGACTACCAAACCCTACCCATCAACTCTAGATCACAAGTTCACATCTTAAGCTAACCATTCACCATCATTTAAAGTAATTTATCACGCATAAAGGTAACTCTCTGAAGTGATCTTCCCAACCAACCCAAAAATATTTCTTAACATTTCTACTAAAATACCCCTTTAAACTCTTCATCATTTCACATATACTCCATAACACTTCTATAAAAACTAAACTAAAGATCCATGGCCTCTCCTAGATATTAATCTCACTAAATGGATACCTACTAATATCACAAGTGTTTGAAGGATTTTTTAGGAGAGAATTGATGTAATGTTTCTCCATTATCCAATGATGAAGAGAGGCTTTTTCCCTTGCTCGGAGCAGAAGGAGAGAGTGCCACTAGAATTCCCAAATAGAAGATGTGGGAAGAGAATGTAGGTCAAGATGATAAAACTAGTATAAATCTAATTTATCTATTTTTACTTAATCATTATTTCTTGTATTTTTTTATTCATAAAAGCTTTCATAAAACTAGTAATTTTAAAAGGCAGACCAATTCGCTCCCCCCTGAATTTGTAGTACACTTTTAATCATCATCAAAGTTATATATATATCATAGTAGACAAAATTATAAAAAATTTTTATTTGCCCATTATAAAAAATTTGTCATTTTTCAGGCAATCACTTCTACCAGAAAATGACCCAAATTCGTCAATAATAAAGATTTCTAACAAACTTTCGACAAAGATTTTTTTGACTATAAAATGGGTGTCATAAAACTATTACCGATGAAAAAAAATCCAACAGAAAAATTTCAAGTGGATTTTTGGCTGAAATTATCGCTACTGCCAAAAAATTAAAAAAAAATCAACAAAAATTATAAATACTTTTTTACAGCAAACCGAACTTATTCCCAACCGCGTTCTCCAACCCACGTAACCTTTCCACATGCACGATGATGCCCGCACATCTGCTGGTCAGTGGGGCCCTTCCCTGCCCATCCCACGCACCAGCACAATGACCTATTCCTCATTGTCTTGTGCCCGTTACAAATGGAAAATATATTATTTTGTTTTTAAACAACAAAACATAGTTCTACATAAGCCGTGTCTGACTAAACAAAAGAGAGAGGAGGAAAGAGGTGGATCATGTGCTTCTAATGTAAACTTAATATAATTAAAAAATGTTAACTATTTTATTTGAAGAAAGTGCATCAAATAGCATTAAAGAAAAAGAGCTAAGAAGTTATTTCAACTCTAATGACTCATAACACTAGATTCCTTCTTTAGCATAGACATAAATAAAAAAGGAATCTTATTAATACTAACATCCTCCCAAGTAAAAGAGCTCAAAGTACCATAGTTAGCACATAAATTAGCTAACTTATTACAACCTCTATCACCACAATTGAAAATGATGTTATTAAACTCATTAAAAAGATGAATATCTTCATACCATGTGTCTCCATTTTGTTTAAACTTCTTCAAGAATTCCATGACATTCAGATTGTCACCTTCAATAATGATTCCTTTGTATTTAAACATCCAATCTTTCAAAACCTCCTTAATGGATTGAGTTGCCAATAATTCCAAGGAAGATAGATCCCAATGTGTGTACGGTTTCCCAAATGCTAGAAGGAATCTTCCTTTGTGGTTACGAAACACTCCTCCGATGCCAGCTTTATATGAGGAAAGTAATGCAGCATCCACATTTACTTTAAGCCAATCAGCTGGGGGGTGCCAATGAGGGTTAGACAACCTAGAAGGTTGGTTGACATCCCATATACCCGAAAATCTACTAATCCCTTGAGCAGAAATTGAAGCATAGCTTATTGTATTGGAATCAATAAACAATATGTTATCTTCCTTCCCATTGCGTATAAGATTATTTCTTGACTTCCAAGTTAAGTACACCACAGTATAATACAGATTAATCAAAAAAGAATTTTTTGATGTGAGGTACTTACAGCAATCTGATAATGAATCAAATTCCTGAAATACAAAGCCCCATTCCTTGATTTGTTTAAGAACATCTTTTAGTTTCTCACATTTTGCTGCTACATGATCTCTATTTTCTGCTTCTTTGCAACTTCTTGGGCATAGATTATCCCTTTGCAATCTTCTATGTTCAAGGAATTCATTAGAAGGCAGGCCATTATTGAAGATCCTCTACCATAGTGTCTCCACCTTCGGATTAAGCTTAGCTTTTTTGACCCAGCTCCAGAACTGCTCCGGCTCTGAATGATTCACTGAATTCTCAAATATCATGGAAGATAAGGATCTTCCATTGCTCTGGAATAAAAGTTCCATTTTTTCTTCATCCAGCCCACTTGGAATATTGGTTTGTATGATAAGACTAACAAGATCTTCCCCCATGATTCTTCTCATATACTCCACATTCCAACTTCCATTATAGAAGAAATTGGAAATAGTAAATCTGCTGCCTTCTTGAGGTGTAATAAAGGTTGGCCACTTGTTAATGCTTTTGTCTAAGATCCAAATATCATTGAATACATCAATGTCATTCCCATTGGCCACCCTCCATCTGATAAATGGCCTTAATGATTTGCCTCCCAACATAATGATTTTCCAAGCAGGAGATCCCATTATTTTCTTGTCTACCTTTTCCAACAGATTTATGTATTTTGGATAGAAAACATTGTGTAGTAAGGAGTCTTTATCAGTCATATATTTCCATGCAATTTTGGATCTCAATGGACCAACTTTAGTAGAGCAAGAGTGTAAGCACATAGTAAACCAATTGACATAATGTAAACCATGTCTTCCATAAGATTTGTTCCAAATATAGCTTCTACAAATCTTATCTACCTCATCAAGTATACTCTTTGGCACAAGGGAGTTAGTACAATGAAATGTGGTGAAATATAACAAAATGGATTTAGTTAATAGAATCTTTCTTGCCAAAGATATCATCCCTCCGCCCCAAATATTTGTCATTTTCAAATCTTTATCAACAATAAAAAGGATATCTTGTTTAACTAACCTTCTCATTGCAAGTTTCACTCCAAGATAGGATAATTGATTAACTGTTTTGAAGCCCATCACCTAGCCAATAGACTTCATTCTCCTTCTAACATGTTTGCTGAAAATCATAGATGATTTATTGGTGTTAATGGATAGACCCATCCAACTGCAGAATTTACTCAAAATTGATTTAATCTCTTTGGTTGCCTTCAAGGCTGCTTCTAAGAAGATGATCACGTCATCTGGTAAAACATGTGAAAAATAGAAGGACCATTTGCACAAAGCCGGACTCCCAATGAATCACCTCTTTATTTGAAGGCATTTGAAAGCAATTGTGCATAAAGGATAAAAAGATATGGAGATAAGAGACAACCTTACATTGTCCCTCTATCCAATTTGTCAAACTTCCATTTATTGAAATAGAGAATTTAGATTTTTGATTACATTCTAAAATCAGTTTAAAAAAATATCCTGGAAAACAGAAATAATTCAAAGATTTTCTCAAGGTTAGCTAACCCATAGAATCATAGGCTTGCTCCATGTCAATTTTGAAGGATACAAAACCTTTTGAGGATTTGGATATCCTTAATTTGTGCATAACCTCTTGTGCTATCAACACGTGGTCTGATAAAGATCTTCCTTTGATGAAAGCCACTTGCTCTTCTGAGATCAATTTAGGGATGATAGGAGCCATTCTATTCATGAGAATTCTTGCCACCAATTAATAGACCGAATTGCATAAGCTATATGGTCTATAGTTTGAGGGAGTTAACGGATTGCTAACTTTGGGAATCAGCACAACTATAGTCTATTTCCATTTGGGATCCATTTCGAAAGTTTCAAAGAAATCCTTTAAGGCATTCCATAAATCTGTGTTGATAATCTCCTAATAAGCATTAAAAAATGAAAACGTTATTCCATCATTACCTGGGGAGATATTGTTACCACTTTGTTTGACGACTTCTTCCATCTCTTCCATAGTGAAGACTTTGCTCAATGTACTTCTATCTTCCTCATCAAGGCAGCTCCATGTACATGGCCAATCCTCTAGAATGCAGCTACGGAATCTCCGCTTCGCCTTGAAATGTTTTATCAAAACATTTTCTATAAGAGGTTGTTCCTCCACCACTTCTCCAACTTCATTCTTAATCTTAGAGATGAAGTTGGAATTCCTTCTAGCCGATGCATAGGCTTGAAAGAATTTAGAATTTTGATCTCCCTCCACCATCCACTTTACCTTAGCCCTTTGTCTCCACCATTTGTCAAGCTTGGCTAGTATTGAATTGAGCTCTTCCACCTTAGATTTCAACAGGCCAGCATTCTTATACCAATAGTTCTCCTTCATTAGCCTCCTTTAATTAAATACTTTCTATTTGTATCAGTAATTCTTTTTTTAATGATAGTAAATTCTGCATCTTAGCTTTGCTCCAATATAAAAGAGCCTTTAGAGAGTTTTTCATTTTACAATTCAAAACATTGGCAGCATTTCCTCTATAGTTTCTCCTCCAAACTTTATCCACCATAGCCACTGAAGCCTTGTTATAAGCCCAAACATCCTCAAACCTTACTAACTTCTTACTTGCTTGATGGGCCATAAGGTTCAAGATGATCGGGAAATGATCTGACACCACACGAGCTAAGTGCCTTACTAAGAAGTGATTGGTAGAAGTTAGAGCAGCCAGATTTATGAAGCATCTATCCTGTCTCTCTAGGATTTGGTCCACTCCTTTCTTGTTGTTGCACCAAGTGAATTTTGGACCACAAATTTTACTTCATAGAAGTCATTGTTTGCTAGAAAGGTGTTCATTTATTTGGATCCAAGGGAAAGTTTGAATCTTTTCCCTCCCCTCTTATCATCTCATGAAAGGATACAACTGAAATCACCTCCTATGACCATAGGAATTTCCCTAGAGGCAAAGAATTCCAGCCTCTCCCAAAGCCATCTCCTTCTATATACATCCTTGCTACTATAGATTGAAGCTATCATCCATGTACCTTTGTTGAGAACCTCCAAATCCCCCATTTTCAATTTTGGCAAGGATTCTAAAACTTGAAATGTAGCCATGTTTGATCTCCATATCACAAGAATGCCACCTGATAAGCCTTCTGAGATAACACAAAATAAATCCCATTCAGAACTAATAAGTACATCCACCTCTTTCCTTTTAAAAGAAGTGATTTTGGTTTCCAACAAACCAACAAAAAAAATCCCATATTCTTTGACAAACTCCTTCAAGTATAGAGAAGCTATCCTCTTCCTAGCTCCTCTACAATTTCAAAATGCTATGGATGAATTCATTGAATAAGAGGGGATGAGGACCCCATCCTATCTTTGATCTCTGCTTCAGCCCTCCTACTTCTAGGAGCTATGTTAATAGGACCCAGCCCTTTTAGCTATTTATTTCCTTTCTTCTTAATGGTAGAGGATCCTCCTTCCTTGGTAACATTTGCCTTACGCAAAATCTCTCTGTTGCTGATAAGCTCTTCATCTAAGTTTTTTATTGATCCTCCCATTTCTTCACATAAGTTGTTCTCAACCACTTCTGTAGGTAAGATTTCACTTTCCTCAACCAATTCATCCAAGATACTGAATTTGTTATCAGAGATAATGTTAGAGGAGTGAACATTCATACCTTTATCAACCTTGTTCTTAGAGAAGGTTTCATTATTCAGAATTTGAATGTTCTCATTTTGTGGATCTATATTGACATCCTCAACATAAATAATCGGTTCCTCCAAATTTGGTATCTTCGCAGCTTCGATTTCCTTCCAAACTGGCTTGACAGCTGTTGCTTTATTTCCAACAATTTCATTTTTGTCCCGAGAGAATGAAGTTTTGAAGTTAAAACACCTCTTCCTGCCATAACTAACCTGAAGCCAAGGACCATAACCATTCATTTATGTATTTTGAGCTACAATGTTTGTTACAGTGCTGAGTTTTGAATTGCCTTCTACTAACTCCTTTGGAGTTTTCCCAACCTTTTTTGAACCAGTTGAGTCATTAGAAGAATTTTCTAAGCAGTTAATCTTGTTGTGACCAATTCTGCCACAACCAAAATTGAAATCTAGAAGTCTCTCATATTCTATCTTTTGAAAGAACTTGCCCGAGCTCCCTTCCACCCAAACTCGTTGTGGTAAGGCAATGTCCAAATTAATACGAACACAAACCCTTCCAAACTCCCTCCTCCCCTATTAAAACAAATTTCCATCAATCATAAGAGGTTTTCCAACCATTGAGGTAATTCTGCATATGTTGATTTCATCCCAAAATTGGAGTGGGAGGTTAGGGAGCCTAATCCATATGGGGGCACACAACCCTTTTAAAGATGACGGATCAAATTTTGGAGACCATTTGTCCATCCCAATGATCTTCCCATTTAGAAACCAAGGTCCATTAGTGAAGACAGCATCCATGGATTCTTTATCATAGAATGAACAAAGGACCCAGTCCATTCCTAACATTGTTAAGTGGAACTTCCCATAGGGAGCCCATTGCCTTCTGAGTTCAGTACTTACCCCAAGGAAAGGTATTTTGCTTCCAAACACCTTGATCACAATTGAGTTTTGAAGCCTCCTAGAGTTTTCCATCACCTTGTCCTCATTTAGTTTTACTAAAATTCCATCTTCTGATATGAAATCGCCCAAGTCCAGATGAGCTACTTTTACATGTTCCTTCTTACTCCATGCGTTCTGGTGATTATTTGGTAATTGTCTTTCAGTAATTTCATTATGAGACTCCTTGCACACTCCCGGATCTCCATTATTACATTCATGAACTTTATCCAGATCATAATTAATCAAATTTTGGATTATATTGCCTTCAGTAGCAATATTTTTAGGGAAATCCATCCTTGATTCATCCATAGCTTGACCAATATCACGATTTACACCATTTTGTTTTTTAGCAGCATATTGGAAAATAGTTTGTTTACCAATATTAATGGTCCCTTCTTCAGTCATGTTAGAATTTGAAGATGGAGAAGCTTCACCAATCTCCATGACTCCAGGAAAACCTCTTTTCTTCATATGCCCAATAGCCAAATTATCTTCAATCACACCTTCTCCTTTCCCTGCAACTTCTGTGGCTTTCCTAGGAGGCAAAATTGATCCTCCTTCATTGATCACTAACGACATTCCCAAACGCAGTTTCATTTTTAATCCTAGAACAAAACTGGGAAGAATGTCTGGAAAAGCCAGAGGAGACGAGGAAAATGACCTCGCTGGTCCATGAGAATTACCTAAGGTGGTGCGCCGAGCATCCACTGAATCATCGGTGATGGGTGGTCGGTGACCCTCAGTCCCCATTGCTTGTGCGGAAAAACCATAAATTTGAATTTGAAAAGAAACCGCAAAAAATGACTTTTTTCCTCAAAGCTTCTCTTTCTAGCTTTGATTATAAAAAATGTTAACTTAATATAATTAATTTAGCTATGGGCTTGTAATATAATTAGTTAATTTAGCCTAGTTCATTAATTAACTTAAACTTAATATATTTAACTAATTTAAACTTAATATAATTAATTTAAATGCACGCTTGTAATATAATTAGCTAGTTTAGCTTAGTTAATTAGTTAATTTAAACTTCTAATTTAGCTAATTAATTAATAATATTATTTTTTCATCTATTTAATTTAGTTTATGAGGTTATTTTAAATAACTTAATTAGAACAATAGTTAATTATAATTACTTAATGAGTTATGTTAACTTAGTTAATTATTTAATTTATTAAATTAGTTAATTCAGAAAATTAGTTAATTTAATAAATTTGTTAATTATTTAATTGAATTAATTTAAATTTATTCATTAAATATTTAATTTAATTATTTTAATTAAATTTAACTTAGTAGATTTTCATTAGTTAATTTAATTTTATTTATTAATGTTTTTTTAATTAAAAATATATGATTATTACCCACAAAATTTTAAATTCCATCAGAAATTTGCTGGAAATCTATCAAAAATCTGCCAAAATATATAAGACATTTGCCAAAAATCTACTGGAAATAAGGCATTGGAATATATGTCGGAAATCCCTCAGAAAGCCATAGAAATCTGCCTAAAATTTGTCAAAAAATTTGCCACAATTTTGAGAGAAATTTTTTTAGTTAGAAATTCCATCTTTTATTTTCATTTTTTGTAGTGTCTATTTTCTTAGAGAAATTTGGCTTAAATTTTATTTTAATGAACTAAATATGAATGAGTAATAATCTATTGTATTTGCACACTGCTCAATGAATTATAGATCATTTTAATGAACTAAATATGAACTACTGTGAACCTCAATTAGAACTTGTTTGAACAACAATTCAAGCTTGGTTCAAACTCAGTTTATACCTATTTCAAGATGCATTTGAACTCACCTCGTTCCATTATCTCTTATTATCTCACTAGGGGAAGGCATCCACTATGGTCTACATAGCAATTATTAAGGGAAGGGGAGTGGAGTCATCACAAAAAGTCAATTAAGAGGTGTATCCATTCTTTATTTTGTAAGACTCAACAAGATGAAACTCATCAAATGCTATATCAATGGAAAGAAACCCCAACTGTGTGTTTTGATGAATGACATGACAATAATGACAAAAGGGATTGAGGTGGAGGATTGTGAGCAATTGAAGATAATTGGTACGGGTATCATATCACACTGACATTAATGATGGGGAGAGGTTCACTTCCCCAAGAGAGTTGTGGTGTGATTTCAATTGTAAGGACAACTAGTATGTGATGAGAAGAGGGGTATGTAGATAGAGCTCATCGATGAAGCCATCTTAGGATTGTCAACATGCAACTTTCTTGGGAAGGCAAAATGAGTCTATCACATTTGGGGAAAAGATTTGAGCCATGTTTGAACTAGGTTCAGACCAATTTAATTCATGACAACTTTTGTAAAGCAATTCACAAATACAAGATAATGAGAATTACATCCGAATTAAAATTCAAGCTTATTTATTCAAGAATATGGATACTTTACACGTATTAAAATGCAAACAAAGTCATTCTCTCTCTCTCTCTCTCTCTCTCTCTCTCTCTCTCTCTCTCTCTCTACACACACATTTACCTCCCATTTAAAAATTGATATTTCTACTTTCAAATGCAAGATCAAAATTTTAATTCTTTTTAGAATTATTAAAATCAATGCTTATAAGACTTTAAGCATATTATTAGTCAAATGCATAAATTATTTTAAAATGAATGATTTTGATGAAAAAAAAATTGTTTGGATAATTTGATTAAACTTTTCTTAAGATGGATCTTAAAGATCTTGCATACAGTTTAAATTTAGGAAAATTATGAGTTATTTTGTTGCATGATCTTAAAATAAATATATGAGCTTTAAGCATAATCCTGATCAGTTTTTGTGTAACAATCCAACGACGTGAAAAAAAATTACAACCCGAAGACATGAAAAGTATTTTAAAATGAAAAAAATGAAAATTTTAAATTTTAATTTGAACTAGAACACTTCAGCATTGTGCTTTATAGCATTTTGGTGCTATGCTTAAAAGTATAGTGGTACAATTAATCCTTGCTACGGTGTTTGAGTTTTTGTTATATAGTAATTCTGTATTGAACATGCAACACTGTGGCATTATCTCTGAGCACTGTGGCTGTAGACCACTGATAATACTTTTATATATATTAAATCAAAAAATCCTAAGCCGCTTCCTCCCCAACGTCATTGCTGTTGAAACTTGTTAATTATGAATTAGGTTGTTAGACCTAATCTTATGTCCCAAAAGGCTAACCAAGAGGGGGGTGAATTGGTAATTTAAAAAATTCTTCCTCTTTTAAATCGATTAAAATTTTAGTGAAATTTTAAAATGATTTTTCAACCACAGATAACAAAAATAATAAGTAAAAAATAGCGAAAAATAAAAGACACATGATTTATAGTGGTTCGGTCAAACACGACCTACATCCACTCATTGAAGTCTCTCACTTTAGGTATTTCACTATTACCACAAGTGTCTCTCCTTTTGCCCCCACAGAAAGGCAGAGAAGCCTTAACAAAAACTCTCTTCCACCACTACCTGGTGCGGCAGAGAACCATCGTCCTTTTATACCCTCTAAGTGTTAGCAGAGAACCGTCGGCAGTTCACAGTCTCCAAGTGTAGGTAGAGAACACTTCGGCTGTTCACACTCTCCAAGTGTAAGAAGAGAACCTTCGACTGTTCACACTCTTCAAGTGTAGGCAGAGAACCTTCGACTGTTCACACTCCTCGAGTGTCGGTAGAGAACCGGATCTCCTTGAAAGGTCTTCTCATGAGAAATCTAAAAAGACAAGAGAAAAGAGAGAACTAATCATAATTCATAAACGGAGATCCTTACCTTCGAGTAATAAAGTGAACCCTTCACGCTCCAGTAGTAAGAACTCTCCTTCAAACACTCTCTCGCACTCTCTCCTTCAATCTTCCTTCAGTATGCACAAAGATCAATAGATAAAAAGATTACTTGACAGTTTTAAGTGACCCCTTTATAAGAAAGGCACAAAAACCATTCGAAATTTGTAAAATTTCACATTTGTATGTTCATGATCGTCCCGTATGATCCAATTTTGTACGTACAAATAGTGTAAAAAAATGTTTTGTATAACCTCAATATGCATTAGTATGAACTGCCTTCGTACCCGATCATCTTCTCGTATGATTATGGTTCATCCAGTACGAACTGTTATTCCCAAGGTTCATTGGGACGAAAATGTAGAATGGATCACAAGTTCAAAGAACAGAGGACATCGTCCTAGGACGAAGGGGTCAATTCGTCTGGATGAATAGTTCAAAGTGAAATTCTAGAGGATATCATCCTAGGATGAATAGGATAATTCGTCTGGGCAAATAGTTCAAAATGAGATTCGATAGGACATCATCCATGGATAAACTGGAAAATTTGTCTTAACGAATAGTTCAGAATGAGATTCCAGAAGATATTGTCCTGGGCCGAATAAGATAATTCATCTAGACGAATAGTTCAAAATAAGATTCTAGAGGACATCGTCCTGGGACAAACAGGTTAAATCATCTAGATGATTAAGACTTAGAAAAAAAATTTTACACCCTTTGTTCGTTCCATTACTCTTCGATGAGTATAACTGACCTGATCGTCCTGTACGAACATGATTCGTCCTATACGATCAGTATATTAAAATTATAAATTTTAAAGCTCTCCCCCGGTGTGTGTGTGCGCGCGTGCGCTAAGTTACTTAATTATAATCACACTCTCTCAGACTCAAGTAAAAGAAAAATACAGACTCCAAGTTACAAAATATTATAAGCAGATATTGATTTGAAGTCTTCAATAATCTGGAGTATGATTTCCCTGAAATGTTAGTAGACACAAGAGCCAAAAAAAATTATTTCCTAAATGTGTTGGGAGAAAATAATAATCAAAACAATAATATTTGAAATTATCAAAACATACAAGTTGTAAGAATGTAAATCATGCAAAGCTAAGTAGCAATTCTCTCAACAAACTCCCCCTTTTTGATGATGGCAAAATAATTATTGTTTGTGTATATTTGAAAGTCATAAGTTTCTCCTAAACTCACTCTGAATGAAATAAGCATTTGAGAATAAGGGGCATGATTATTGAATAATCAATTTTTTTTTTAAGGTTTTTCACACACACAAAAACAATCACACTGAAATCTCAAAATGAATAAAATACGAACACCAAAACTCACAAAAAAACACTAACAACACGTCGAACACAAAAACTCACAAAAAATACTAACAACACGTCAAAACACTTCAAACCAAAATACTTCAAACAATATTTCTCCCCCTTTTTTAGAGCAGCAAAAAGAGAAGAAGAAAGAAACAAACCAAAGCAATCCAGAAATATAATAATTTATATAAGAAGCCTATAATAGTTGATCCTGAAAGAGATTGAGTTATTTATACAACTAAAATAAAATTCCATTAGAGAAATAGATTGATTCATATAATTTAAGTATATATATAACATAGATAAGAAAAAAATATCAAGAGCATGAATCAGTTTAGACAACGAGATAAGCAAAATTATTACAAAGTAGATGAATAAAAAAATTTTAAATTTTAAATTTCAATACAAAATAAAATTGGACAGAAGATTAATTTGAATTTGAAGATTAAAAGATTGAGGAAAGAACATATACTTTTGGTGCTTTGCATATCTTTTCAATATTTGTGGCACAACTTGTGCTTTCCTTTTTTTTTATTTATGGGCTAAATTTGTGCCACTTTTTCAAATTGCGAACCATAGTGTATTCTCTTGATTTTTGCATATTTTTACATTTCCAAGTATTCATTTCATCTTTCTAAAATCAATAATCTCAAATCTCAAATTTTTATAAGTACAATGATATTTATATTGAAAAGAGAAATAAACAATAAAAAAATATAAAATTTGAAATAATAATACTAAAATTATATTAGTCTAACAAGAGACATGAGATTGATATTCTTTACTAGATTGAATTATAACACGACTTAAATTTTTGAAAAATTAGATTTTCTAAGGAATTGACAATTTTGTATTGCATTTCAACATATAGCACTTGTTAGATCAATATTTAAGGATAATCATATAAACTAACAAACATTTCTAGAGACAAGATAAAATAACTTTTATTGAAATCATGATGAAGGATAATACATTTGAGCACATAAGATATCAATAAACATGGATTCAATAAAATATAAGACATAAAAACATAACAGCATGAAAATTAACAAATCACATTACATCACATAAAAATATAAAAACATAAACAACAATAACACACAACATCTCATCACAGCAAGTCATTACAGGTAGAGAAAGAAGCATGAAAGAAGTATAATCATCACTTTGAAGCGCCCTGATCTGGAGGAGGTGGTTGGTTGAAAAGATTAAAATAGCTATTCATCATAGCTATATTTATGTTGACATATTCAATTTGACCTCTAACCCAACCCATATCCTGTTGATATTGATAGTCCTGCTGCTAAAGATGAGTTTCAATCTGATCAAAATGTTGATCAAAATGACTCTCAAGATGATCAAAGCGCTGGACCATATCCTAAAAGTTTTGTCCACCAGCAGGTGCAGGAGGAGATCTTCTCCTTTCCTCCTCAGTGTCACTACTTACTACATGTGCATCTCTATTAAAGATTGCTCAGAATGATCTATCATTATAGTAGACAGGCTCTTTTAGATTTTAACAAGATGAACTAATTCATACTTCTTTTAAAAAATGTAGGTCACAAGATGTCCTAAGGCTATATTCTTCTTTCTTTTGTGAGAGACATGACAAATCTAAGAAAGTCCATCCATGTAGTCAATGATCAGTTGGGCTTCATCTATTGATTGGCTAGTCATAATCAGATATGTCACTTTGGAAAGAAGAGGTGTAATATTTACTCGATCACCAGCTTTAGGAATAATAGAAGTACGAAGAACATGCTGGATGATTCGGGCTTTTCGGTTAAGAGAGGCCATCTTAGGTATATGACCTATTCTCTAATCCCTCTAAGAACTTGATTTATCGTAGTCCAGTCATAGTTTGAAAAAGAGGTTAAAGTATGGGCTCTAATCCCTCGAGTCCTTAAGTTTAAAAATATCCACAATCTTCTTTAGTTATTTCTACCTTCTTCTTAAAGACATAAGATCTAATCACACTTTGGTCATAATTAAAAGACATGTTTGCAAGGAAGTAGTGAAATGTTTCCTTGTTGAAGAAGTGGACTAGAGTCAGAATAAGAGCAAACTGGTAGAAGCAAAAAGGTCCATCACTTTAAATGTGAGTTGTTCTTGGAGAAGTACTCTAGAGGGGATGATTTTTGCGGATACGAACCTATGAAAAGACTCGTCATTTTCTTTGAACATAAATTTATCTCTTGAATTTCTAAAGGGAGGTCCCCTAGTTAGTTCCTTTGCTTACCTAACTCTTTTGCTTGAACTAGCCTTGGAGAAGATCAAGAAGATTAGAAGATTAAGAAGATTTTTGAAATGAATGAAGTTTGAGTTCTAAACCTTTCAATTTAAAGAAAAAACAAACGTTCATACGAACGAAAAAAATTTTGGATCGTACGATCTTAGGTTCGTACGTACGAAAATTTAATTTGTATCGACGAATGAATGAGTACAAAAATGAAATGATTTTTCGTAAACATGCAAGTTTCGAGGCATCCTTTCATACAGACTTTTGACCAAATGATTGTAAAGATGAACATGTATTTATCCGGGGTGATCAGTTAATTAAGATCATTTTTATGACGGTTTGAAACATTCCTCATTTTAAATTGCCACATATTCATATGTACGAACTGAATGTTCGTACGTACGATCAAAAATAAAAAATTGATCTTATCCTTATAACCATCTGCATGCGTACATACGATTGAATACATATCATCTAGATGATTGTCACAATCGTACAGACAAATAGTATTGAAAACTAAAAAAATTGCATGTAAACCATTCGAATCAATAATTAATACACAAATTTTCATACCATTACTCAAAAATAGAAATTTTGATTCGTCCCGTATGAAATTAATTTCGTACAGATGATTGTCGTACAAATTTTCTTACCATTACTCAAAAATAGAAATTTTGATATAAAAATATTTATAACAATCAAACAAGAAAATTCAAGAACAAACACGAATAAAAATTGAACAACATATATGAAAAAAAAATCATAAAATCAAAAAACACATTAACAAAAAAAAAACACATCAATGTTACATAAACCTTTATTTAAGCATTCAAATCAATCACACCAAGCCTTATTCTTAATATACTGAAAATATCAAAGGCTAGTGGTTTTGTAAAAATGTCTGCAAGTTAATTTTTAGTTGAAACATGAATGAGTTCAATTTCTCCTTTGGATACATGATCCCTTATGAAATGATGTCTGATGTCTATATGTTTGGTTCTTGAATGTTGAATAGGATTTTTAGAAATGCAAATAGCACTAGTGTTATCACAATAAATGGGAATAGTTCCTATTATTAATCCTAAATCAATTAAATATTGTTTCAACCAAAGTACTCATGCCACACAACTTCTTAAGGTAATGTATTCAGCTTCAGCAGTAGATAGGGCTATGGAATTCTATTTTCTACTGGACCAAGAGACTAATGAATTTTCAATAAATTGACATGTTACAGAAGTGCTTTTTCTATCAATCCAATAACATGCAAAGTCAGAATCTAAATATCCAATTATTTTACATGAAGAGCTAAACTTAGGAAATCAAATTTTTAAGTTCTGAGTTCCCAAGAGATACCATAAAATCCTTTTCACTGCTATCAAATATGATTCTTTTGGATTTAATTGAAATCTAGCACATAAATAAAGACTGAATATGATATCGAGTCTGCTAGCTGTCAAGTAAAGTAAAAAATCCAATTATCCCCCTAAATTTCTTTTTATCAACAGATTTTCCCTTAGGATCCTTATCTAACTAAACTGAGGAAATCATATGTGTACTAACAAGTTTAGTATTCTCCTTTTCATACTTTTTTAAGATGTCCTTAACATATATTGACTGACTAAAAAATGTACCCTCCTCAGTTTGCTTAATGCTAAAACCTAGAAAGTAACTCAAATCTTCTATTAGACTCATCTCTAATTCACTACTCATTATTTTAAAAAAATCATCACAAAGATTTTTATTTGAAGATCCAAAGATGATATCATCAACATAAATTTATACAATGAGTATATCCTCTCTCAATTTCTTCAAAAAGAGAGTTGTGTCTACACTTCCTTTTTCAAAAGATCTCTTAAGTAGGAAAGTTCTCAACCTCTCATACCATGCTCAAGGTATCTGTTTTAGGTGCCTGTTTAAATCTGTATAATGCCTTTTTCAATTTGAAAACATGGTTTTGATGTTTAGAATTTTTAAAGCTGGAGGTTATTTCATATAAACATCCACTTGAATCACCTCATTTAAAAAGGCACTTTTAACATCCATTTGATATAATTTAAATCCTCTGAAACAGACAAAGGCTAACAAAATTCTAATTGCTTCAAGTCTAGTTACAGGGGCAAAAGTCTCCTCAAAATCAATCCCTTCAATTTGATTATACCCCTTAGCCACCAATTTAGCCTTATTTCTAATGATTACTCCTGAGTCGTTAATTTTATTATTGAATACCCACTTAGTTCCAACTACACTTTGATCCTTTGGCCTTATAGTTAATTCCCAAACTTTATTTCTTACAAATTAATTTAATTCTTCTTATATATCTAATATCCAAAATTCATCTAAAAGTGATTGATCAATATTTATGGGTTCTATCATTGAAATAAAGGCTAAATGATTGACTTCTTTGTTCAGTACATGCCTAGTCATAACACCCTCACTAGGTTCACCTATAATCAATTCTTTTGGGTGATCTTTAGAAAATCTCAAATCTCTAGGCATTGGATTTTCTATTTCCAAATCTTCTTCCAAATTTATTTTTTCAATCTTTTGGGAGTCAATTTCTATCTCATCCTCTTTAACTATCGGCTCTTTTTAACTTCCAGATTCATCAAATATAATATGTGTGGTCTCTTCAATTACCAAAGTTCTTTTATTGAGTACTCTATAAGATTTTCCAACACTTGAGTATCCTATAAAATTCCTTCTTCTGATTTTGGATCAAATTTTCCTAAGATAGATTTTTCATTGTTATGTATGAATACCTTACATCCAAAGACATGCAAATGTGATAAATTAGGTGTTCTTCCCTTTAGTAACTCATAGGGTATTTTATTTCAGTTTGATTTAATATTCACCCTATTCAAAACATAACATGCTATGCTAACCACCTCAGCCCAAAAATATTTAGGAAGTGAATATTCTGTCAATATGGCTCGAGCGGTTTCAATTAATGTTGTATTTTTCCTTTAAAATATCTCATTCTGTTGAGGGGTTCTAGGTGCAAAAAAAATGTGATCAATCCCTTCCTCCTTATAAAAATTCTCAAATTTTTTATTCTCAAAATCTCTTCCATGTTCACTTTGAATTATCAAAATCTTGCATCCTAGTTTTCTCTGAATCCAAGTCAAAAAATTTCTAAACTCCTCAAATAATTCACTGTTATGATATACAAATCTAACCCATGTGAATCTAGAGTAATCATCCACAATCACAAATCCATATACCTTTTCTCCTAGACTTACAGTTTCAACTGGTCCAAAAAGATCCATATGTAATATCTCCAACAGTTTATTAGTTCTAAGATCTTTATTAGACTGAAAAGATGACTTCACCTAATTTCTTAATTAACATGCATCACAAAGGTGATCCTTAGTAAAGTCTAGTTTTGGTATACCTCTCACTAAGTTCTTTTGGGTAATCCTTCTAAGATTTTTCATGCTAGAGTGACAAAGTCTCCTATGCCAAAGCCATGACTCATCAGAAATAGTTTTTAAACAAAAAGTAGTAGGAGTTTTGATATAGTTCAAGTCTAGCATATACACATTATTTACCCTAATACTATTCAAAACATCAATACCATTCAGGCATAATATGCAGCTAATAGGAAAAAAATTTACACAATAACCTTTATCACATAGCTGATTGATACTCAGAAGATTATGCTTTAAGCCTTCAACTAATAAAACATTTTCTATAAAAAAGTTTTTCAAGTTCGCAATTATACCTGACCCTACTACTTTCCTTATGGTGTTATCTCCAAGTGTAACCTTGCCTCCACTCCTAGCTTCCAGCTATATGAATTGTAGAGTATCTCCAATCATATGCTTTGAGTAACCACTATCCATGTACCATAT
Organism: Dendrobium catenatum; assembly: GCF_001605985.2. Classification (NCBI taxonomy): domain Eukaryota; kingdom Viridiplantae; phylum Streptophyta; class Magnoliopsida; order Asparagales; family Orchidaceae; genus Dendrobium; species Dendrobium catenatum. Next base: position 884,330 of record NW_021318800.1, on the reverse strand, counting down.
GCTCTCACGATGCCTTGTGCGAGAGCGATCCTGCAAAAACATCAAACGTTAGACCTGGGAATCCAAACAAGTTTGGGTTCACCTTTTTGGAAATTATAAACAGATGCATATATGTTATGTCTAGGTTTATGCATCTTTGGTCTCCACACCAAATAAGTTTTCTTATCCAATGTATAGGTGTGTGCTATATGTTTAAACAATCCATAATTAAAGCATTTGACTCCAGGAAATGGGTTTCTTAATCTTCTATAGTTTTTCTATCTATTTAAGGATTTCATAAATTTAGGATACAAAATAAGATTAGTGAAATCTTCAAGTATTGGGGGTATCATATTATCCTCGAGAGCTTTTATCTTTAGTTTATAAAATGAATTCATATCTTCCAATATACGATTTGTATAATTTATCTGATAAAGTTTGCTCTCAGATTTATCCTTAAAATATTTAAATTCTTTTTCAAGTTCTACATAAGATGATTTTAAATTTTCATGGTTCTTATTCAAATCCTCAAACTTATCAAGTACTTTTATGTTATTGTTATTAATTAAAGCATGATATTTCCTAAGAATCTCTTATTCTCTTTGCAGTTCATGTAACTTTAAGTTCAGACTAGCATGCATTTTCTTTAACTTCCTACATGTATGTGTTCAAAAACTTCTAAAAGTTCATTATAAGTCAAGTCATATACATCTTCTTGATCTGATTGATCAAGATTATCGGCCATCAGGCATAGATTGGTGACTTCTTCTTCCTTTTTAGTTTCAGACGAGGCTGAAGCTGAGTCTGCCCAAAAAGCTTTTTAGAATTTCTTCTTCCCCTTCTTCATTATTGGTTTCTCCTCTACGTTCTCCTTGTCATGAGTGGCTTTTTGTTTTGGGCATTCTAATTTGATGTGTCCAGGTTTCCTACACTCATAGCAAATAACATCATTTGAAATCTTAATATTCATATTAAACTTACCACGATTCCATTGCTGGCATCTATTTTTCTTCATCTTCAGAAAACTTCTGAACTGTCTAGTCATTAGTGCAATGTCATCTTCATCCTTAGGTTATAATAGATCACTCTCCAACTCCTCCACTTTCAGTGTTATATTCTTCTCCCTTCGTGATTCACCTGCATTAATCTTTCATTAACTCACTCCTTGCTCATAAGCAATTAGTGATTCGAGAAGATTGTCAATAGAGTAAATATTTAAATCTTTAGACTCTATAATCGTAGTTATTTTAGCATCATATGTAGTAGGCAAACAATGAAGTATCTTATTAATCATTTCAGTGTTCATTAGTTCCCTACCTAATGCATGTAAAGAGATGACTATTTGTGTGAATCTTGTGTACATGTTAGAAATTCATTAGGTTTCATGCAAAATAATTCATAGTCATGCAACAAGAAATTAAGTCTGGATTATTTAACTTCATTAGTCCATTCATATGTTATATAAAGTCTATCCTATATATCCTTTCCACTCTTGCAACTAGAAATCTGTATGTAATCTTTTGACTTAAGCGCATAAAAGAAACTATTTAAACATTTAGTATTTAGTTATGCTAAGTCGCGTTCTTCTACTGTTCAGTCCGCAAAGGGTGTTTCTACTCTAATGCCATCAACTAGTCTAGTTGGTTTTGTATACCCTTCTTGTACTAAAATCCACATGCGATAATCAAGTAACTGTAAAAATGTAGACATGCGTGTTTTCCAAAAATCAAAAGGGATACTATCAAACAAAGGAGGTCTTGTGATCGATTATCCTTCAGGTGTCTTTCAGTTTTTGAATGTAGCCATGGTCGTTAATCAAAAAGTAGTCTAAACTTATGATTTTGAAACTAAGTTCTTGAAAGTTCGTTAGGGATTTTAGGCCCTATAGAACTGGCCCAAAGCTAATTAAAAGAGAGAGGTGAATTGGAAAACTTTAAAACCAAAGATAAAACTCCAACCAAAATCACCACAAATAAAGTGCGAAAGAAAAATAAATGCGGAAGCGATAATAAGAAAATAAGACACCGAATTTATAGTGGTTCGGTCAAACCTTGACCTACGTCCACTCCTTGGAGGAACCCACCAAGTATTGCAATAAAATCGTGACTCTCCTTTAGCCCCCACAGCTAGGCGAAGAAGCCCTTACAAAATCACATCCACCTTCCCCGGTGCGGCGGAGTCGCCGGGTCCTTTGACACCAAAGAGATCTTCTTCTTTGGTGAACTTTCCTCGAAACAAGCCTTTAATCCGATGGTACTAAGGTGCGAGTTCACCGGAGCAACCGTGTGGAGTCCCCTCCACACTCCCTTGAGTTCCTCCCCTTCACAAGATCTTCTCCCTCTCAAACTCCACCCTTTCCTCACTCTCTTTCAAGTTCTCTCTTCAAGTTTCCTCCACAAGAACAAAGCTACAATGGCTGTCAAAGACGCTTACAAAAGTTGTCATGCCATAGCTTAAATAGAAGATCTCAAAACGAGCTCATTAATGCAAGTTGCCGACATTATCGTCCAGGATGATAGGCATATCATCCTGGCCGATTAGTTCAAATTCTGCTTAACGGCCTGGGACGATTTGGGATGATTAGAAGAAAATTGGTTATATCATCCTGGCCGATCTCACGATCGTCCCGGCCGATTAGTTTAAAACTGATTTTAATCGTTCTGATCATCGCCCTGATTTGGTGTTGGTCGAAGTCAATCGTCCAGGCCATCGTCCTAGCCGATCATAAGATCGTCCCAGATGATGTGATCGTATCAATTAGCCATTAATGATTTCCAAATAATACCAGATCAATTTTGGTATGATTGAGTTAGATCGTCCTAGACGATATAAATACCGTCCTGGCCGATTTCCTAAAATAAAGAATACCTAAATTGATTATGGCGGCTGATTCTTTCTGAATTGAGAATATCGTCTAGGCCGATGTGTTTATGACGGTTGCCTTAATGAGGATGCCCTAATTCAGGTTTCTGATTTTAGACATATCATCCCGGCCGATATTATTAAAAATAGAAATCTTTTAGGGAATAGCAGGAAATCTTCCAAGTTACAAATCAATAGGTCCCACAACAAATACAACAGACTCAAGAAAAGAAAAAGATTACAAACTGACTCAGACCTAGTTTACCCAATCTTGAGCTGGTTCTAAATTACAGTCTGATCGTGTGAACCTGAAATGTTAGTAGAAAGCTGTCATAGAGAAAAAGAATATTTGCTATCATCAAAATCATAAGCCATAGATCCGCAATAATCTCCCCCTTTTTTATGATGGCAAACATTACAATTTGAATTTTCAAAAAAAAAATCTCTTAATCTCCCCCTCACTAGAATAACACTTTTTAAAAATTAGGGGAGATAAAAATTTTGTTTTTAATTTTTTGAAAAAGAAAAAGGATATAAAAAAAAACATACAAATTCAACAATACGTTCTGCCCCTTTGACATTATCAAAAAGAGAGGAG